>NW_010333479.1:33416-36656 GCF_000700745.2 Antrostomus carolinensis | reverse complement strand
TATTCTATGATTCTATGATTCTATGATACTTAGCTATATGCACCTTAGGAAGCTGATGCTGAGTGCTTTTTAGGAAAGCAAGAATGCTATCCAGTTTTAAGTATTTTAAATTCCTAAATATAAAATAATTCTTCATGGCGTCAGACAGGGGAAATAAATGGTCAGTGCATCTGTGCTGATAGGTTTCTTGAAATTGGAAACTGAGTGATACCTAGTCTTCCCTACTCCAATTTTACTAGACCTTGCTCTGAAAGAGGTAGACACCCTATTTTATCATTGACATTGCTTTCCCCTCATTTTGCAAGTTTTTAGGGAATTAAAGATGGCTAATTCTTCAAAATAGATTTCAGTGGCTGTTCTCTCAAAAAGTTTTCCCTACTGTGGACACTTCCCAAGGTGGTGTAAAGTATCAACATGATAGAATGAGTCACATAAAATTCTTAACACACTCTGAGCTACTCTGTACTAATGGCCTCTCTTGGGAGTGGACCGGCTATAAGCTGAAATGGTGGTCTCATGCTTTGGTAGTTTTCCAGGTATTAGCACCATTCTGGCACCACAGCTGTTCTCAAGGACACAAAAATAGAATTATAAGAAGAGTTAAAAGAATTTATAAGAACAAAAAGGAGAGATAAAACCATCTTCCTTTTGTCTAACATCTTTTTTTCATGTTTCTTTTTGTTTGACTCTCTGTTCTTTAGAAAGTGGATGTTACCAGCAGGGCAGTTATGGAAATAATGGCAAAGACAATAGAGTATCTTCAGCCCAATCCAGGTAATGTAATCTTCCAGTCTCACATAACTTGCAGCACTTTTGAAAATACCTTTTCTCGCCAATATATAGTCTTGACAGATCTCATCCTCACTGATGCAGTTAAGTTTATCATAAAATTGGTGAAGTTACCACAAACTGAAAGACAGATATGAGTACAGGTTTCTGTGTTAGGCTGTCAGGGGGAATGCAGACTGGCTTTGAGAGGCTTCTTTTCCTTCTGTGTGTTCTTGCTTTAGGTAAAGGGGCAGTGAATGCCTAGAAACCAAATGTATTTACTTGCAGGCAACTGAATGTCAGCACTGTGAGCATTGGGGGCTCCCTGGGAGCTGGAGATGGCTGTGGATTCCCCACGGGTGGCAGGGCAGGGCCTGGCAGCCAGGGCCCATCCCACTGTTCCAGCCAGGAGCAGGACAGCCCTGGGCATCAGGCACCTCCCTGCATATGGGGACGGGCCAAGGCCAGGCAATGAGCCGGTGGGTGGGCATCAGGATCAGGCACAGTGAGGGTGTCTGCATCAGACATCTGTTTCTTCTACAGTCCCAGTCATTCACCCTGTGTGAGGGAAAAGGACTAGGCAGTCCCTGCAGACCATGAGATTAAATGCAAAGTTCTGAAGCAACTTTCTCCAGGGCACAGGAAGAGATGCAACAACACCTTTCACTGGGTCCTCTAGCGATTTCCCATCCTCATTAGAGTTAGTACAAAAGGAAGGGTGCGAAAGACCTGTTGGTGCCAAACTGGAGAAGAGGGCAGGTAAATGGACATAATCAAGATGACTAAATTGAACCTTCAAAATAGAAATAAAAAATTGGTTGCCATGGGGAGATGAAAGAAAAGTTTTTTGATTGGGCTGTTGGAGAGCTTCATGCTCGTCTCTTGCCAAAATATCCTCACAAGGAGGGGTGATCTGGAGCTATTATAATCAATAAACCATTAAATTCAAGAGCTTGAAGATTTCTATATTGATCTAGGAATATAAGGGTTTTCACAGCAGCATAAGTCAATGCTGGCTTCACTGATGGGGTCAATGGAGTTACGCTTGTGTAAAATTAGTGTGAAGGTAAAATGAGGCCCTCTACCTACTATAGCTATCTTAAGAGTTTCAGGGAAGTACAGACCAAATTCACTTATTCGCGGTGAAGAATTTGTTTCCTAATAGCTGGAAATAACTGTTGTGAAATATTTTAACTCCACTGTCATAGGATAAAGGACTGCTGCTCATATAGCTTAATTGGTAAAATTTTTATTTCAGACCACAGAGGAAAGGAGGATAATTTGATGATACTGCCAGTGGATTGCAAAAAAGGAGGAATAATATTTACAAGTTCAAGAACTGCTAGAGAGAAAATAAGGATGACTAGAACAGTTTCTATGTCAACAGATGAAATACTGTTTGTGACTTGAGTCCACAGCTCCATAGCTCATCATCAACAAGCACTCTGCAGGAAAAGCAATAGGATTGACAAACATTATGGGACTAGTGATAAAATTGTTAACTACTGTCAAGCTGCTGTTGTGCAACATTGTGTGGTTGCACATCTTCTTTCTAAGAAGAAAATTAACCCTATCCTAGCAAAAACCAGGACAACTGAGTAATAAGCTTTGGATGTTTAGTGCTTCTTTGGCTGCCATCCTGAGAATCTGGGTGATTATGATTGCTGTGAATCATGAAAGAGGCTCACAGCAATGGCAGAGAGCAAAATTTCTGGAAGTAGCTAAAGGCATGATTTCAGACACCTCAGGCTGATGCAGGTTTGCAGTGTTGCAGGAAATAGCAGTTTCCATGCTCTAGCTACACATCCCTTCATCTGATTGTGGCATGTGCAAGTAGGATGAGAAAATTAAAATAGTAATACGCAGGAGGAAGATTTAGTTTCTTGCATATCAAATAAGATCATGTTATTCGTTCCACAGCTGGGCAATGGTAGCAGATGGAGTAAAAGGAAAGGAGGACTGACACTCTTCAGGTCTTACCTGATCTTAGATTGTTTTATGCCAATTGCAAAAGGGCTCCCTATAGTGAGAAAAATTGCATGGAGAATTACTTCTTTTTTCAATAAAATATTTCATCTTTAAAATTCTCCCTACAGCTATATTAATACTTACTTGGGTCACCAAAAATACTGATTTCCAGTATGTCCTGTTTGTTTTCTCATTTTCATAAAAAATAGAAATGTTACATTGGGAAGAGGAGGAAAATTTAATGAAAAAAAAAATTCTTTAAGAGCAATATTTAACAGAAGGTTTTCTTTAAAAGTTTATCTGGGTTTGGCAGAGAGAGGAGGGCTTGGGATGTAGTACACATTCCTTGATGAGTAAGATGTGCCCTGAAAACATCAATATGCTTGGATAATATAGTACTGCAGTACTAGAGATCAATTTGCTTCATGGTGTTTTGAAGGATCAATAAATGAAGTATGCAGCATTGTCTGACTTCACAAAACAGTTAATTAATGTTGGAAGAAA
>NW_010333479.1:27463-33389 GCF_000700745.2 Antrostomus carolinensis | reverse complement strand
AAAGAGAAAGGAAGGGAAAAGGATATTATTAAAGACAAAGATTGAAAGAGATGTTGGGCTGAGTTTAGTGCAAATGAAAAAGATAGCTTTGTAGACTTCCCAGTTATGAAAAAAACCCGGAAGGACAGCTGAAAATAACTAAAATTGAACATGGCAAAGGCTCAAAGACTTTCCATGCACATGCACATGACCATAATTTCAAGACAAAGAGGTGCAAGATGAACAAGGTTGAAAGTACAGTGAATGAGCAATTGAACCCACTGCTGAAATGTCTTTCAAAGTCTTTTGACAGTCTTCTTTATGATTTATCATGGCTCTGTTAACACTTAATATTAGGATGAATCATTAGTAACACCATGAAAGTCAATATAAAGGAGAGGGAATGCAACTGGGAAAAGAATCAAGCATTCAAGTCACTTCCATGTGGTGTTTTGTACATCTCTGGCTGTCCTCACTCAGGGTGAAACATAACTTAGAGAAGAAACCATGTGGTGCTAGCACAATAGAGCAGTACAAATGAAAAGGCTCAGGATTGGATTTTGAGATTGACTGAGCACAAACTTACCTCTGCTCCCATGGAAGTTACTGGAATCAACCTTAAAAGAAGAAAAGTGGAATGAGACCATTGGTGGACGTATTTTAATGTTTCCTACTAAATGAGGATTCTAATGTAATCATTATTAAATTACTAGATGAATCATCGAAGCATGAATTTTTCATGCTTACCTTTCTTCTCTTTATGATTTATTCTTTGTCCTTCCCTTATTATCTTTTCATCACTTTCATTCTTTCCTCTACCTTTTGCTTTCTACTCTTACCTTCCTGTCTAGAATATAGCCACTTCATTTTTTTATATTCCTTCTTACCTTTTTTTTATTTCTGAAAGTACTCTCTTTTTGTTCCTGTTTTAATTAATCTTACTGCCTCCATTCCCCTGACTGATTTTGTTTATGCCTTAGTTTCATTTGTGCTTCTGTATTTTCCCATTGCCACCATCACTTCGCTGCCATTTATAAAGGCCAGACACTTCATTAAAATGCAGTTTCTTATACTGAACAGTCAGACAGTCTGCTGACTCTAGTTTTGTAGTGGGTAGAAACAGAACGCATCAAGAAATTCAGATACTGAAAAGCATGATCTGGTGGCACTCAAGAGTAGTGAGAAAGCTTACAAAAACATAATTACTATATGTTATCCATAAAAATATGTTATCCTTTCATAGCTGCTTCTCAGGCAGAATAAGTACACCTATGACACTTGCCTGATCTTCCTAGTTGTTTATATGTCTATGTCTGTGCATACGTTTGTATGCCATAAAGTAAAGCATATTCAACAAGAACCATCTCTTGATGTGCACTTTCAACAATAAATTAAGAGTAAGACACTTGTTGACTCCAGTCTGCTAATGCCTTGTTGCCGAAATGTGTACAGGGTTGAGTTTTGACCAATGAAATTAACACCTAAGAGTGTGAGCTACTAATGTTTTGTAAACAAAAATACTAACTCATAACAGCCACTAACAAAGTCAATCCTTTGCAAGGAGGAAGGTAGAGGCATTCATACCTGCCCGTCTGTAGCACACACAAGAATGTAGGTAGAAACACCCACTGAGTCAGTTTTACTGGCAATAGGATTTAGCTGGTAAAAATTTGAAGTCAAGTGCCATTAATTAATTCACTCTCTGCAGGCCAGTCACATTCCATAGTTGCAAATATTCACTAAAGCACATAATCAAATTAGTTTTTATGTTTGCTATCTTTGTTTCCATCAATTATGATAATTGTATGCTTTCTTCTGATCTGCAGTTGCATATCTGAAATAACTAAATTACAACAAGCTAAAAGTACAGTTATGGATGTTATGTTTGAGGACATAGGTTTTATTTAATGTTCTACAACAGAAAAACTTTCAAACATTTAAAAAATGTGGGACACCACAGTTTAATCTTGAGTGCACTTAGTATGGACTTCTTGAGAAGAAGGGTGTCTCAATCTGCTATCTGTCTTGTATTTGTGGATTTTAAGATTAAGAATTTGAGGATAGCTTAAAGGTTTTTCTATCTGAGTTGTAACACTTGTCAAACATGCTAGCTTGGGATTGTTCCTGGGGTTTCTTCTGTTCAAGTCATTTCAAGTGAAGCTTTGACTTAAAGTTCAGGACAGAGCCTCCTCGCTGGCCACCAGCAGAAGAAAAATGTCAGTGACCAACAACATTTCATTCCTTTGCTCTAAAAATAATTGATGGAAAACAGGGCTTAGTCCTAAACTTAGATAATGTCCTTCAAATACATTATAGGTAGTTCAGATAAATTTAAAGAGTAGTCTATTGCACATTTGTAACTTTTGTCACTTGCCTGCTTCAGCTTCCAGAGCTAAACTCAGCATGATCAACACTATGTCAAAAATACGAGGCCAGGAAAAGGGACCAGGTTACCCTCAGGCTGAAGCCTTGCTGGCAGATGCCATGCTGAAATTTGGGCGAGAACTTGGAGAAGAATGCAACTTTGGTAACTTAATGACTTTTCTTTCTTTTATAATGCAATAAAAACAGTAGTAAAATGTAATACAACTTCCATTATTAAAGTGTTGTGCTCTTATAAAGGAGGAATTTCTTCAAGAAGCATTACAGTTCTGCTTCATCAGACTTCTCCTTTAAAGTTGATCTAGGCCCGTTGAGTGTCTTTTGTAGATTTTTTTCTTGTGGATGAAAGTCAAATTGTTTCCATTTGTACTCATGTCTATATAGGCTTTAGGCTGTCTATCATAGGTCATGTTTTTGGGGATATGTTGGGATGAAAGATGTATGTAGTCAGGAATCATATTATTGTCTATGCATGTGTACAATAAAACCCTTTTGTCCTCAGAATCCTTATAATAAATGTAATTGTCTTCATTACAGGCAAGAAATAAAGGCTAATAGAGAATTTGACCCTTTTTTCTGGCCAAATTCTACATTTTAAGGCACTAGTGAATACTCCAGTCTTATCTCTCAGCTGTTTTCTCCTCCAAGCCCCAAAGGAGTTTATAGCTGCCTCAGTTAAAAATGTTGAACTGAGTTTTAAAGTTGTGTTCTTCAACAGCAGAAGTCTAACTAAAAGAGATCACACTCACAACAGGACACTTTGTCATTCTGTCCTATTTGTGTGGGATTTTCTGTGGCAATTTTTATATGGCAACACACAGGACCCTTAAATAGTATTGTGAAAATTCTGTTTCCTATTTGAATCTTCTTAAAATGTTGTTCCTGGCATAAAGACATCTGGAATGGAAAAGGTACTTTCTTGTTTGTTTTGTATAATTTACTAATTGGCTTGGCAGATGTAGATTGATTTCTGCTAAAGACTACTGAATTGGTTTTTTAATTGGTTGACTCTCGTTTGCTAAATTTCAAACACATTTTTAAAGGGAAAATTAAGAACTAATATAATTTAGTTTGTGCAAATTGCTGTATATTCCCTGATGATCGCAGTAGCATGCAACAGAATAGCTATGGCAATTATTTTCACATTCTTAACTAATAGCAGCTATTATGGCTGTTAGTCACTCTTCATCCAGGTCTGGCAGGCTCTCTAGTTTTGCAGTGCACTGCTGTCATCCCCTGTTTGGGAGGCAAAGCTCCTTCTGATTTCTCACATTTTTAGGTTTTCAGACCCTTTTATTCTTTGAAAGTGTATTTTTTTTAATCTCAGAAGGCAGCTAATTCCTTTGAAGTTTATGAATTTGAGTACGTGTATGAAGTCCGTAGTTTCTTCAAAAAAATCTTTCATTAAAAAAAAATTCTGTGAAATCGTTAAGAATTTTTACATTTGATATTGTCACCAGTCTCACTGATACAGAGAGACCTAGACTTGCATTAGAGCTATTTTTGTGTGCAGTCTAGTGTCTGGTGATGGCAACATGAGAGCAAATACAGATAATTCTTTTTCTAGCACATTTATTTCACTAGAGTGAGGAATGAATTGTCAACAAGGGGTTTGGAGGAGGCTGTCTTGATGCAACGTGGATCCTCAAGTTCAGCTGTGTTACAAGGCATAAACTCTGGGGACTGCAGATGTGTAAAATCCATGTTACCCTTTCACACAGTGCATCGTAACTCTGTTTCTTTCCTAAACTGAAGACTGAAAACAAAATGATTTAATGACTGGACTCAATGATCTTGAAGGTCTTTTTCAATCTAGGCAATTCTCCAATTCTGTGATTCTGTGAAATGTCAACTGAAATTTCCATGACTCAGTTTCATTCTACAGTGGTTGTGAATTAGGTTGTTTTGAGATAAACTGGACATCTTTTATTTCAGGACCAGCACTTGCAGATGTGGGAGAAGCTATGAAGGAGCTTTCTGAGGTCAAGGACTCTTTAGACATGGAAGTGAAACAAAACTTCATTGACCCACTTCAGAACCTCCATGACAAAGATCTGAGAGAAATACAGGTATTTCCCTCAGTGTGGCATTTCATTAATGCCAAATGTGCAGACTTTGTCTGTGTTCAAAATTTATGTTAGTTACGTAGTTTAAAATGGGCTTTCAGATTTGCAGATGATCTCATTTTAGTTTCTTTTGTCTTGAGTTTTACTTTTCAGTTCTCTCTCTCTTGTTGATGGTTTAAAAAGGGAAAAAATCAAAATTCTAACATTTTTTGACAGTAGCGTCATCAAGCTTATGCAGGCATGAACACAGTGCTCAAATTCTACCATTTGAAAGCTAATTTCACTAAATAGATGAACATTTGTTGACATTCAGGTTTCTAGTGTAAGGCATGTTAGGGCATTTTGATAGTTGCCTGCTTCTAGACTGGTACTACTCTTTTGTCTGTACGAAGACTGTGTACAAAACATTCTGAGAATTTTGAACACAGAAAATGTTTGCTTGCATCAATTATGTAATTAGAACCAGCCAGCATTTACAGAGAAAAATCTCTCTGCACACATGCTTCTGTGGACACAACCTGATTTTATAATGGTGGAAGTAAAAATGCTTCCCAATTCAGCAAATGGTTGTCTGTGTAAGTAACTGTTCTGAGCTCAGTAAAGCTGCTTTCATATTGTTAAATGTATGTGGAAGAAAGCTGTCTTGGACAGTTTGATATAATTTACAAAGTTGACAAAGTTTTAAATGTCATAATAGATGACAAAATGGTTCTTCTGAGGGAAAGTACACACTTAAAGTATTCCTGCTCATGCTGGAAGCATTGACTTTTGTCCAGTCTGATGTGGCAGCTGCTAAACAGAAGGACATGAATGTTACGTCAGTTAACAAACTAGAAAATCTTTAATAAAAGATAGCACTAAAATCCTTTGGTGGTGTGGTGGAAATGATAAAAATATTTTCTGTGTTGCTTTGTTTATGAGAACCGTTACACAGGCAAAAATGTACCAACTTGTGCTTTTAGTAGATTTTTCCCTTAAACATATAGGGAAAAAACATAGTGTTCAGGTAATTCTGCATCAGAGTTAAGAAGCTAGAAACTCACGTATCTTTTAGACTGGTGGCAATTGCATTATCCATTCTGTGTGGCATTTTTTTCCTGTTGAAGGTCTGTCATTTAGACAGCAGCACACTGTGGCTTCTTAAAAGACACATAAAAACATCTACTTCATTGTTCTGTATTTCCCCCCTCTGGGGAAGGGTTGATATACAACAAAGAGCAAATGTACATGGACTACCTGATTACAATGCAGTATAAGGAGAGTTGGGGAACATCCTTTATTCTGTGCTTGCATTTGTATTTTTGTTTTTTAGCACCACCTAAAGAAAATGGAAGGTCGACGCCTGGATTTTGATTACAAAAAGAAAAGACAGGGCAAGCTGCCAGATGAAGAACTTCGCCAAGCTCTGGAGAAATTTGATGAATCTAAAGAAATTGCAGAGTCAAGCATGTTCAACCTTCTGGAGATGGATGTGAGATATCCCTTGTTAATCTTTGAGC
>NW_010333479.1:24197-27447 GCF_000700745.2 Antrostomus carolinensis | reverse complement strand
TCAGCAGTGAAGGCAGTCTAAAGCAGTCTAAAACTAATTATTATATTCGTGACACCACAGATTACCGTCACTGTACAATGGGGAAGCACTTTCCTCCTTGGTGGACTCAATGAGAAGCTCAGAAGCTATAATAAAGTACAGCATGCACATATAGGACTAATTTTATAGGTATTTTATTGGTAACTGAGCTAAAGAATTTAAATACTCTGTAGCATTTTTATGCTTCCTTGCTGCACAGGTAAAACCAAAGTATCTTCCTTCTTAGAATTATGTAAATGTAAGTTATGACTTTTACTTAGCTATGGTTTTAGGGTTTGAGCCAAGGCTTTTGCTCAAATGTGTGGGCTGCTGAGAGGATTGGTAAAGATCAGAGATGATGAACTCACCACCCCATGGTCTCTGCTGTGATCAGACAGAATAGTGAATAGGAAATCTAAAGTTAAGGTGACTGCTCAAATCTGACTTGGCAGTGTATTTTTTGCTTACAGACTGATTTAGGATTGAGCATGTATTAGATTGTTTTAATCTTCTATTTATAATTAATGTTGAAACTGTAAAATCAAGCAAGAATAAAAATTTATCTCTTTTGGAGGAAAAAAATATTTCAGCTGAAGTCTGTCTTACAGAATATGTGGTTGAAGGAAAGTCAGTTTAAAAATTTCTGTTGAAGTAAGTTATTTGATTTATTTACAGTTTAAATACACACCTAATTTAATTCTTCATTTTTGTTACCAGATTGCTGTAGAGGGCCTATAAGAAGCCTGAAAATATTTGCATATTAGAAATTAAATATAACTGTGCTGAAATAAAAGAAGTATAAGAAGTTTGTGGTTTTAATCCCTGTAGCAACATCCAACCCCGTATGGCCAGACAGCACTGGCCTGCATTACACCGTTGTGGCATTGTGTATTATGGAAACTGCTAGCAATTGCATTGCTCCTACAAGAGTTTTGAGGTTTTTTCCCCTCATGAAGTAGAATGCTATCTGCCTTCACTACAAATACTCTGCATCCAAGAGTATGTAGTATCTTCCTATTTTGGTCTGCTTCACAGGCCAGAAAACAAGAGAAGCATGACCATAGTCCCTATGGTTTTGTGTCCCTCAAAGGCAGGGAGGATGAAAGCGTATTATGCTCTCATTACAGTCTCATTTTTACTTTCATAGTATTTGCTGAATGAGGCAGGTCTGTAGGCTGCTGTTCATGCAAATCAGCCATGGAGATGATCGGTGGAGAAAAGTTATGTTACTATTCCAGATCAGGTTATAACCAGACATGGTAGTGAATAAAGACTGATACGTAATGATTTACAAACTGCTAAGATTAATCAAGTTTTAGAGAAATAAATAAAACTGCCTTTGCAGTGTCATTGTGACAGTGATCTTTACTTGCTATCGCTGAGCTGTTAGCACTTGCCTAAGATCTGATGTTTTAATGTCAATCCTCAGATTGAACAAGTGAGCCAGCTTTCTGCTCTTGTACAAGCCCAGCTGGAGTACCACAAGCAGGCCATGCAGATCCTACAGCGAGTTACTTCTAAGCTGGAAGACAGGTAAGGCACTTTGAAGTTTGTTGAATCGTTTGGGGTTTTTTTTACAGAGGCAGAAATTCTATTACTAGAATGCAACACTTACCTTTTGCAACTTGGTAATTGTATGTGATGAAAACAAGGGCAAAATCATTAGGCAAATTGATCAGGCAAAGCTGAGGTTTATGTGTTTTGGAGATCTATATGCTTCTGAGTGTATCTGAATGAGGACTGAGTTCAGGAAAGCATCTCAGCTCAGTAAAGCTGCTAAATGTGATTTAACTGAAAGCAAGGGTTTCTAAATATTGGGAGCAAGTGGGACTTACAACTTTGGATTCCTTACCATTCCTGCATGTATTCACGAAGTAGTCTTTCTGAGAAAAGATGTTAATGATTACTATTGAAAAAGAGTATCTTGTTACATTCTCGTCTACCTGAAGATCTTAATTTGCCACTTAATTAAATACTCCTTTTTTTCCATCTTTATTATCAGATGAAATTTAATGCAAGGCTTAACTGAGTTTACCTCTTCCATCCCCTTTTCTATGAATGCTATCTCAGAATTGATACAATATCTTTTTAACATAATTTTAGAATTTGTAGTTTAGAGGTTTTGTTTCTGTCAACACAAAACAGACTATACCTCCTTGAAAAGAAGAAAATAACATTTGTAAAACTTCATCATCTTTCCCCTCCACACATCCTTCTTCAGGGAAACTTGACATACAGGAAGGATTTCTTTAGTCCACATAGTTCTGGAAGACTTCCTAAAAGCTGACCATAATTCCCAAGAGCAGATACTGTTCACATACCATGTGAAGGCAGCTTTTTAATAATGAGTGATTCTTTGCTGTTTTCTGATGTCATTAGTGTAGATCTAATTTCTGGCACTAATGGGTCTGTCAGCACAGTCTGTAACCTTCACCCGGTTCTAAGTCTTAAAATTTCCTTGCAATTAGGAGCAGCACTTGTCTTCATAGGTAGGCTGCCTAGCAGACTGTTTCTGGATACAGTTTGCAGTACTGTCAAATAGCAAACAGAATGATTTTCAGCACTTTCAAATGAATACTTTGATTTACAGAAGCATTAAAAAATCCTCAGGAGCAGGTTTGTTGTTCTGTAGTTGGTAACTTATGCCATAAAGTAAACATATCTCTCTCTGCAACAGATTTCTCTTCCTGTATAAATTCAGATAATCCTTTGCCCTTTTGAAACTTCTGCTAAACCATCAGTAATGCTGCTTTAAGTTTCTGCCATTAAGTGCTGCCATTCAGCAAGACCTGGACAGGCTGGAGAGCTGGGCAGAGAAAAATTTAATGAAATATAATAAGGGCAAGTGTAGGGTGTTACATCTGGGCAGGAACAACCGCAGGTTCCCATATAGGTTGGGGAATGATCTACTAGAAGAGAGCAGTGTAGGGGAAAAAGGTCTGGGAGTGCTGGTGGACAGCAGGATGATCATGAGCCAGCACTGTGTCCTCGTGGCCAGGAAGGCCAATGGCATCCTGGGGTGCATTAGAAGGGGTGTGGTTAGTAGGTCGAGAGAGGTTCTCCTCCCCCTCTATTCTGCCCTGGTGAGGCCACATCTGGAATATTGTGTCCAGTTCTGGGCCCCACAGTTCAAGAAGGACAGGGAACTGCTTGAGAGAGTCCAGCGTAGAGCCACGAAGATGATAAAGGGAGTGGAGCATCTCCCTTCTGAGGAAAGGCTGAGGGAGCTGGG
>NW_010333479.1:9695-24097 GCF_000700745.2 Antrostomus carolinensis | reverse complement strand
AAGGGCGAATGTCAGGAGGATGGAGCCAGGCTCTTCTCAGTCATGTCCAGTGGTAGGACAAGGGGCAGTGGGTGTGAGCTGGAACACAGGAGGTTCCGCTTAAACTTGAGAAGAAACTTCTTTACAGTGAGGATAACAGAGCACTGGAACAGGCTGCCCAGGGAGATTGTGGAGTCTCCTTCTCTGGAGACTTTCAAGACCCGCCTGGACACCTTCCTGTGTGATCTCATTTAGGTTCCTGCTCCAGCAGGGGGATTGGACTAGATGATCTTTCGAGGTCCCTTCCAATCCCTCACATCCTCACGTTCTGTGATGATTCTGTGATTATTTCATTTCTGAATAATTTTAGCCTTTCAAGAACCTCACATCGGACTGCAATTATAGATCAGCCAAAGTAAATCTTTTGCATAAACTTACCGTGCATCCCTAATTGTAGAGTCTGCTGGCTAAATCATCATTTGTCCATGCCACTGGGCACAAATCAGAGCACTGCAATGTGCTCATGCCAGGGATTAAGCAGGGACATAGATCTGAACTATTTGAACTACTTGTCTTTTCCTGCTGGTGATATGCAGGTGGTAAAGAATGCATGGCTCTTGGTTTTGGGGGTTGGTTTTTTTTTGACCATATGGACCAGAATATAAATAACACTTTATTTTTAAGCTGAGCAAATTTGTTACTGTTCACTCTCAGTGATGTCTAGAGCACATACTGGTCATTTTACGGATAATTTTTAAAAGATGTAAATGGAACTTGTTTGTGCTGTTGTTCAGTATGGACAATGTTTTCTAACTGCTAAGATTGTCCTGTTTAAAATATTGCCCAAATAATTATTAAAAATATGAATTACACTGCAGAAAACCATGAAAAATTTAAAAATGCATTTGAGTCTTCTATTTGTTCTGGACTCTTTATATTAGGCTTCAAACTTTCTTCAGGAACTGCAAGTGCAATAATTTTCATTTTTCTTCTACACATGAATGGAAGGTGTAAACTTCCTTAATATACCATGATTCTAGGAACTGGAACTTTAGAAGCTTGGCAAACATTGTGAGTCTTGCAATAAAATTAATAAAATCTGGAAGGTCAGCAAAGGGTTTTCCTTTTAAACTTTCTTTTTCATGATGCAAAAGGAGGCTACAGTTTTAAAGGCAGAGTATCATAACAGAGTAGCTGGGAAGCAGGAGTGGTTTCCTTGGAGATGTTTCTTTTCTTAAGAAACATGGGTCATGCTGAGCTTTTGGGTAATTTTTAGAAAATCACTGGAACCATAGGCTTCTAGTTCATAAACTATAAAAAATGGTGTTTTCTTCATGGAAGTATTAAGTATAATAGAACTCGAAGTTTTCTAGAAATACTAGAAGTATTTCTTTCTTCATAACTTAACTGTTTTGAAAAAGTAACTGCACACAGCAAAACCTTTTTACTTGTTTGACAACTTCATAACTTCATTAATTTATGTTTTTAATATGCTTATGTTTTTGTTTATGAAGAAGAAAAGCAGTTTCTGAGGACTGACAAATATTGATAATATTTTGTATGGTGAGGAAACCCTTGTTATCAGGACCAGAACTGGTTAAATTAGAAGCACATCTTTTCAACAGATAAATCAAAATGTGCTATCAACAGCAAGTCTGGGGCAGATCTAGAGAAGGTTAGAGAAACTGACTTGTCCTTTAAGTATGGAAGTCTTGACCTAAGTATTCTTCCATAAGCAGTATTAGAAATATATGTGGCAGTTGTTTTGTAAAAGCTTGCTCTGATTCTGTTGTCATCCCTTCCCTGGATTTTACCCTGGAATCTGAAAATGTAGCCTTTCCTAGAAATTCTAGGTTTCTCAATTAGAAGAATAAGTTGAAATGAGTGATGCATATTTGTTTTTTATTCTGAGAATCAGGAATACTGGAGTTTTGTGGTTTTGTGATACAAGTATTCCAAATTAGAAATGAACTGTCTGCAACTGAAGTCAGTACATTCCCACACAGTCTCCTTACAAAATGACAAGAGTTGGCATCAACCAACTGAACAGTTAAGGCTTGCCAGGGATAGAAACAAAAATCTTGCTAAAAATGGGGGCAGAGATGTTTGTACAGCCCTTCTGTAAGCACTGCTAATCACATAACAAGATTTTCTGCATTAGAAGCTCTTTGTTATTGTTAGACAAAAGGAAGACAGACACAATGCTAGGTTCATAGAGGGAAAGAACAACTAACAATCTCATGGCATAGTCACATCAGATGGTTTGGGTTATTTAAACTAATGTAAACAAAAAATTACTCCAAATGCCAAAACTTGTTTAGTCTGAATGATTGGTAGATGGTAATTTCAGCCATGGAAATAAAGATGTTTGGTGCATCTCATCTGTTAACAAGAAACTAACTTGACATTTAACTTCATGTTTTGGCAGAATAAAAGAGGCATCATCTCAGCCCAGGAGAGAATACCAGCCCAAACCCCGTATGAGCCTGGATTTCACAACTGGTGACAATACTCAGCACAATGGAGGAATATCCCATGCCACCACACCCAAACCGTCAGGTAATGGCAGTAGCAATGTGAAAAAAAAGCGCCAACCCTGTCTGAAGTTTTGCTGCAATGCAGAAGTTCCATACTTTCTTCTAGAGATTACTTCTTCCATAATGAGGGCAAATGAAAATGAGGATAGGATAGGAGAGAAATGTTTGAAATGTTGTTTATTTGTAAAGTGTTCACATCCCCAGGCAGGAGAACAGGAATAGATCATCCACTGCTTTAAATATGTCTTTGGGTCAAAAATTCCTTAGCCCTAGAAGCTCAAAGAGTTGCTGCCATACTAAATTCACTTGAAAAACAAACCTTACAAAATAGACATTTAGAAAACTGAAAAAACAACTGGAAGTTTTCCATTAAAATGCAGAACCCTGAACCCCTCCAAAACCTCCATAACCTTATTCTGCTTTTTAAAACCAGGTATTACAACATAAAAAGCCTAAAAATAAAAATCACTAAAAAGAAAAATGAAGCCATCCAACGTATTTTCTTTGTCCAATTGGGAGCCGCATGAGCAAGATTATGCATTTATATGACTGTGCATAATTATTCTCTTAGTGTTAGTTTCATATCAGCACATACTAAGAAGGCCTTATTATTTATTTATTTCTCACAGTAATGGTCTATTATCCCATGTTGTAGTGAGAGCTGGCCTCTGTCCAGATCCTGACCTCAGTTATTCCAGTTTACCTCAGTGACAATTGCTAACACACTCCACCTTGCAAGACTGGATTTTTTTCACTTGATCTTTATTAGGTTTTCCTTCCTTCCTTCCCACCACATCATGATATGAATGTTTGATGTTCTCCCAGATACAGGCAGCAACAGTATCTCCATTTGGCACCTGTGACTGGAACTTGTCTTGCATAATCTTGCAAATCTAGCCTTCCTATGCTAGTGAGGAGGGGGGATACAATGGAGATTCCTTGTGCATGAGTGTGGCTTGAATCTTGCATGCTAAAGCTCTCCTCATGCCACTGGTAATTTTCTTCTTCACTTCTTTTTTTGTAGTGTCATGAACACTTGTCTGTGCTAAGGTAGTGCAGACTGATGTTCTTCTGTCTCTTCAGCATTTGTGTTTTCCTCTTCAGAGGGCAGTAGTTAGCATTTCATTCAACAGGGGTTCTTTCTTTTGAAGTGTTGATCAGTTTCAGAGAAACACCGCCTTTTTTGAAAATTCTTTAATGTATGTTAGGGTTGGTTCATTCAAAGCTCTGATCTTCTATGATCATTAGAATTTATTTGCTAAGTCTTCTAAATTCCAGCTGGTATCAGTGAAGATACCAAATGTGTTGTAAGGCTTGTTGATGTCAGCAAAATAGTCTTCATGACAAATAAAGCAAAATACACTGTGAGCAATATGTAAAGAAATGAAAGAAGGTTTCAGTACAGAATTTAATGAATTAAATCTGGTATTTGAAAAACTTGCTCTATTTGACATCTATAGAAATGGAGTATTTTTGTCCTAAAGTAGTCAAGCATGGGCCTTCCAGCCAGCCATAGTGAGTGGCTGAAATGAATATGCAAAAATTTTGAATCTGTAACTTACTCATCCTGAAGCCAGTATACACGAAAAGGTGAAATATGTATTCTTAGAAGTGCCATTATGATGGGAGTGGCATGTGTCCATTCATTCTGACCACTGGAAGTGAATGAACTTTAAGATTCCTTACAATTTAGCACTGCTACATCCTAAATATTTTGACCAATAACAATTTTGCTTTTGGTAGATTTGAAGCCATAGAGAGTTCATTGGTGTGGGAGAATATTGAGGATGGGAGGGATATTTATTAATTTTGTATAACATATGAAAATCTAATCTAACTATTGACTTACAATATCCATTAGCCATCCTAAAGGGTTTATTGTCAGATGTTCATAAACTAATAAAGCTTTCCATTTCAAACTTTTTCTAAATCTATCCTGGTGGTCCTTCAATCAAGTGTTTTGTGAGAATGGGGAGAAAAGTTCTCTATAAAACTTCATAATAAAATTTGGAGGATTAGGAGCATATACATTTGTTTGCAGCGTAGATGTACCAGTGAAGTTTCCAAATAAAGGACAAAGACACAGTTATATCTTCATTGTTGTCTTAAGCTACCCCCTACACTACTTATCTGAGGTAAAGAGACAAAGGATCTCTGTGCCAATAAAGCTGGAAATACATTAGGGCTTTTGCCTCATTTTTTGTGTTTTGTAAACAGATGAAAATTAGATTCCAAACTGATTCCAAACTGTATTTTTAGGTGTGGGCTTGACTGTAGCTTGGTTCTTGTACAATTCTCAGACATTTGCTAGCAGTCACATCTGAAAACTGAAGGCTGCCAAAAGCTCATAGCTGTCTTCTAATGAAGTTTAGCATTTCCAATTTAGATATTATGAAAGAACTGTCGTCAGCATATGAGTGATAGCAAAACCAGCAAAATCTGTAGTAGGTACAGTGGTAAAAATGATACTGTAACTGTTGAGACTTTTCAGCAAATTATTTCTTTGTGTTTCTTCTCCATAGGTGTTCACATGGATCAGCCATGCTGCCGAGCTCTGTATGACTTCGAACCAGAAAATGAAGGGGAGCTGGGATTTAAAGAGGGTGATGTCATTACCCTCACTAACCAGATTGATGAAAACTGGTATGAGGGGATGCTTCACGGCCAGTCAGGTTTCTTCCCCATCAATTATGTTGATATTCTAGTTCCATTACCCAATTAGGGTGGCTGATCCACCACCTCTGACCCAGATAGTTGTGTCAGTACCACTGCTTTCAAAATGCTGCTTCTTACACCTTATAAGTACCTTGCAGTGGTTAGAGTCATCAATTCCCACTGAGAATCTTTGGTTTATATGTTGTCATACTATGTGGTGGTGATGTGTGATATCTTCTGAGACAGCATAGTGTGAGTTAATTCATTTGCCGTGCTGGCCTGGTGGTGACCAGAGCCATTACTGAGATGAGCCTGGGCAGATGACAGCAAACAAAGCCAGTAACTCATAGTGAAGTAGCAGAAAGGGAAGGTGGTATTGGGAAGATAATGCCCATCACCACTGTATACTTTTCAGTCTTAGTTCTCTACAAAAAGAGGGAAAAGTTCTTGCCATTCCATCTTTCTGTTCCTAATGATACAGTTCACACAGGTCTAACATTGACTAACCAGAATTGTATCTTCCAACCAAACTGGCTTGCTGTTCTCACAGAGACAGTGTAAATGTAGACCCTCTGGTTTCTCAGAAAGTGAACCACTATACTGTGTGTCCTGCTGCTCTCTGCTTATTTTTATATTCTTAGTTATTGTTAAAAGGCCTATTTCCATCCAGAGGTAAACTGTAAACCATAAAATGGGGATTCCTGTAGTAAAAACCTTGGACCACAAACCACCTGAATTTGCCCTTCAGGAACTTTAAGCATGCTCACCAAAATGCCAGTAAGAGGGCAAGATGGGGAATAAAACTGGCATTTGTTAACTGTTTCTTGTCAAGTCTTGGCACAAAATTATGCTGCTTAAGCACCAGATATCCTTTGTAAACTCATTCACTGGGGAATACGATAACCAGCTAAACATGACCCTCACTTCATTTGTTTCTGTCTACCACGTGTTCTTCGAACATCATTTGTGCATATTCTGCCCTCAATGAGGACTAATTAAAACTTATCTTTTTGTGTTGAGCAATTAAGACATGTGGCTGTATATGCAAAAACATTTCCCATACGTTTAGTTGGTTCTCTTGTGTTCCTCCTTCCTGCACTTTGTGTGTACAGTGCTGTGCCTAGCTTCTTGGCATTCTTTTGGTAACAGTTGCAGAAGTTCTGTTAGTTTAGTTATCCAGAGTTCTATTTATCTAAATTGTACAGACTCTTTCAGAGATTTAATGTGCTGCTTCGAATGTGCCACTTCAGTACTGGATAATGTGAAATGAAGACAATTCCCTACTGCTTAATATATAAACTATGTCATGAAAAGTATTGCTATTTCAAATAAATGCTGAGAGAATAACTAGAATAACGTTGTGGATTCTTACTTTGTTGCTTTCAAATCTGTTGCACTAGCTTCAGCTAACAAGAATTTTATTTCAGAAAGCATATTCCGTATTTCCTGGAAATCTGAAAAATACTTTTTTTTCATTATCATATTGGTTCAGCAATTGAAACTCATATGTATAATGGCCCTCATAAACAGGTTAAACTGAACACTGAGCTCATTAAATTAATGTCATGATGACCAGAATGCAGTCTTGTGGATATAGGTTGTTTCTTGTTAAAGAATGCTGGTGTTCACAAAACCCCTAGTAAAGCTTAAAGACATGGTGACTTGTAATTTTTTTTTCTTTCATATGACACAGAACTTTATTTCATTTTATATTATTTGTTGTACACATATTGTGGTGGGTTAGCCTTGGCAAAGAGCCAAACACCACTCAGCTGCTCACTCACTGTTCCTCCTCAGAGGGGAGTTAAGAAAGCTCATGGGTTGAGATGAAGACAGGGAGATTTCTTACCTATCACTGTCACAAGTATAACAGACTTGACTTGGAGAAAATTAATTAATTACCAGTTAAATTAGATTTGTGTAGTGCGAAACAAAAAAGACAAACTTTAAAATAGCACCTTTCCTGCCCCATTTCCCAAGCTCAAATTCACTCTTTCATTCCTGACCCCTTCCCACCAGCAGTGCAGAGAGATATGGAAGGGGAGGTTTGGTCAGTTCATAACAGCTCCTCTCTGCTGCTCCTTCGTTATCATAGTTTTCCCCTATTCCAGCAGTAGGTCCCTGCACAGGCTGTGGTGTGAATATCTGCTGGTGAGTCATGGACTGCCTCCACCTCATCCTTCTTTGACCTTGGTGTTTCCTCTGCTGCTTCTCACTGTTATTTTTCCCCTCGTCCTTTATCTGCCCAGGGTTAAGTGTGCCCTTTCTTAAGTATGTTTTCTCTGAGGTACCACCATCTTACCTCAGAGGCTCAGCCATGTCCTGCAGAGGGTCCTTTGTAGCTGGCTGGAACCAGCTGTGCCTGGCACAGGGCAGATCCAGCCTCTCACAGAAGCTGCCCTGCAGCCCCCGCCGCTGCCAGCGCCTTGTTACATAACCCCATAGGCCTGTCTAAGAGGTGTCCCTATGCACATTGACAGAGACTGGCAGAGTAGAACAAGACAGAGTCTGACAGAGATGGAGCCTCATTCAAGGCTCAGTTCAAGGTCATGTTGGAAGGGGCTCTTAGCAACCAGATCTAGTTGAAGATATCCCTGCTTATTGCATTGTTGCAGGGGGGTTGGACTAGATGACTTTTAAAGGTCCCTTCCAACCCAAACTATTAAAAAATATTATATATATATAACTCCCATTGCTTTTTATTACAGTTCTGGCCAAAATCCTAGGACTAAGTAAGTTTCTGTCAGTGATTGGAAGTAATCTGTTTCAAACCTGATGGCCTTAAAACTTTTAACAGATGCACTAATGGTGATGTACTACAGTTAAGAATTATATTACAGTTAATTAACTGTTAATTATCAAGGCCTAGCAGTGACAGGTCGGATCTGAGAGACTGGATCTGAGACACATTTCTGGCCCTGGCACACCCCAGTTTTATCAGATTATTTTGTAACATTTGTGGAGGGCATGCAGGCATAAAGTACTTATCTTAGAGATAATTTTACATTACTTGGAGCAAAAGGATAATTTGTGTGCAGTGGTGTCCCACCCTCCTGAAGGGGCCTGTTTTCTAAGGAGTAGGGAAATGTTGTGTCTTTCAACAAATGGGGCCAGAAGGAATGCACAGACTAGTAAAAAAATCTGTTACAAGCCATTACTTACTGACATGGGCCCAGTCTTGACATGTTACACAATTCTTGGCAGTTCAGTATTGCTCTGTTCCCTGTCTCATACAGGTAATCCCTGAAGAAGGCTTTATTCCTGAGGTAGTATCAATCAAAATCTGACTTGGCCAAGACAGAGATTGCCAGGGCTGACAAAAGTTTGCATCTAAAGCTTCAGTGCTAGGATGAAGAGTGTGATCCAAGGAGTAGAAGAAAGCAGGTTGCTGTTTGCTTTTACATCTTAGGTAGTTCAGAGCTTTGCCTATAGAGCCCTGTGACTCTATTCCCTTCTAGAAGCATGTAAGACATGTTGTTGATGGAGGCAACATCTTTTTTTCACTATCAGACTTACAACTTCTGTCATGCTGATTCCTGAGGTATATATTTTCAGAAACATTTAAAAAATGTGACACAGGTTCCTGATTAGCAAACTTGGCTGTAGAACTGCTGCTCCTCACAGAGGAAGTCAGGAATTCTTCTGATGCTGAGACATATCTACAGGCTGAGGAAATTGGCTAGACTCATGAAAGCAGGGAACAGGATGTCTGTAGGTCAGTGTGCAGATGGGTCTTCCCGGCATAGGAGTAGGCTGAGTTTGAGAGGGGCAAATGAAGTAATGAATTAGGGCACTGTCCCAGGTAACACTGTGGAAAACTTGAGTGCATTCTATTGAAATGAACATGATCTTAATTTTCTGTAAAGCACCAGTAGGTTGTCTTAGACTTAAGCTCAGAATTTCTAGAATGCTCTGTAATTATTATTTTATTATTTTTAAACTCTTAGCACTATGGTAGTTCAAACACAGACTTGGAATTTCCAGAAGGCTTTGCTGTCTTTCCTTACTGTCTGAAGTGTTGCAGAAGTTGGGAACAGCTTTGTGACATATTCTTGCTATGCACTGTAAAGAACAGATAAATTCCAAGCCATATACCTTTCATAGTATCTCCTTGAAGATAAAGCACAGGGGAGCAGGTCAAAAAGCAGCAGCTTCTGCCATGTCTTCCTAGAGCCACTGGCTCTGGAAAGCCCCAGCAGCCCTGGGACTCAAACAGAGAGCAGGGAAAGAAAAGGAGGCTTGAGCTCCAGTGTCTCTGCTCATCTAAGAGCTGGGAGGGTTCAGGAGGGGCTGGGCAGCTCTCTGACAAGACCTGCTTTTCACCTGGAGAGGGCATGGCTCCAAATGAGGACCCTTTCCCTGGTTCTTGGGGGTCTGCACATCCCTGGGCTATGGGTATGCTTGGCACCCCACAGTTACTTCCCATTTCTCCCTGCTGTGGTGAGCACCAACACCGGGCTCTATAGGCTGCGAGAGAGACCTCTCATAGGCCCCCACTGGTTGTACTCTAGGTTCTCTGGTCCCACCCCATGAAGACCACGTGCTTTGGTCTGAAACCATATGCATGTCTAATGCCTACACCCGAATTCAGTATAATGCATAAACTCTTATCCCACTTATGGACTTCTATTGTGACATGTAACCTTCACACTGTCTAACATGTTTCTTCAGGGATAGGAGTTGGCATTTCCCTTTGTTGAAGTTCACAAAGTTCTTGTCAGCTCATTTCTCCAGCCCATCCATGTCCCTCTGGATGCCAGCATAACCCTGTCAGCCACTCTTCCCTGTTTTGTATCATCTGCAAAGTTATAGAGGATGTACTCTGCCTAATGTGCTTCCAGACCATTAATCATAGAATCATAATGTCATAGAATAGTTTGGGTTGGAAGGAACCTTTGAAGATCATCTAGTTCAAACCTCCCCACCCCAGCATGGGCAGGGACACCTTTCACCTGAGTATTAGAGTGCTCAAAGCCCTGTCCAACCTGCGTTTGAACAGTTACAATAATAAAGCAACAACCATTTGTCTGGGAAGCCTATTCCAGTGTCTCATCACCCTTATTGTAAAACAATTTCTTATATCCAATCTATATCCACCCTCTTTCAGTTTAAAACAGTTGTCCCTTGTCCTGTCACTACAGACCATGGCAAAAAGATATCTCTCCATCTTTCTTACAAGCTCCTTTTATATATTAAAAGTCTGCAATAAGGTCTTCCCAGAGCCTTCTCCTCTCAAGGCTGAACAACTCCAACTCTCTCAGCCTGTCCTCACAGGAGAGGTGTTCCAGCCATTTCTGACCATTTTTGTGGCCCTCCTCTGGACCCACTTTATTGAAGAAGTTGAACAAAGACTGGACCCACTGTTGACCACTGGTATACACCACTCATGGCTGGTCTTCAGCTAGTCATTGTGCTGCTGAACATAACCCTCTGGGCCCAGTCATTCAGTCAGTTTTCAGTCTACCTTACTGTCCACTGATCTAGCACATACTTTATCAGTTTGTCTATTAGGATGTTAAACCACAGAGAATGTTATACCACCGGGCTCTCAACATAATATATTGTATTTTTTTCTGTAGCACTTGCCTGTATATAGAGCTGACGATAGTCTCCTAAAAAATAATGGGTCGATTCTTAAATATTGAACACTTTAAGTCTGGCACCTATTTTCATGTTAATTGGTGGAACAAATTTTCATAGAACCAAGGAAAAAGTAGATTTGGAGAACCACTTGTGGAGTCTAGTCCGACCTCCTGCTCAGAGGAGGTATGATTAGATCATGCTGCTTGGGCCCGTTTTCAGTTAAGTCTTGAACATATCCAGGCTGGAGCTGCAGATTTCCCAGCCATTTTTTTTGCAGAGAGGTAGAAATCCTTAGTTTCCACCAAATATAGTGAAGTCAAAGCACTGTAAAAGTTAGCTGGTATATGCTATGCATCAGAATACTAGGATATACACAAGCCTTCAATGCTTGCTGTAGTGTCTGCCTCCAAGGCTTGTATGTTATGTGTAATTAGGAGGCTAGTTATGTCTCAGTGTAACAATTATAGCTATAATGGTTGACAATATGAAGTGCTTGAGGGGTACTGATGCATCTAATGTTGGAAGTGACAATACACAGCTTGCATAATTACACTGAGTTAATTGCATAAGGAGAATTCCACAAATACTTTGACTAGGTTTCAAAGAATTAACATGCATTCTGAGTGCCTATGTTTAAGGTTTGGTTTCTCAAAATGCCCATTGAGTTGCCACTTAGCCCAGTGGTCATTAGAGGTTTTGTTTGCAAGGTTCTTCAAGTGTCTGCATTTCTTACCCAAAAGCACTGAATCCTTGGCAAAACTCACCCTTTGCAACTAACGAGCTAGATAATCCTCTACCAATACTGCAAGCAGAACTTGGTCCAGTATGCAGACCTATTTTCTTAATTTATGTCAAGATATGCTGGGTGATTTAAAATCTTTAAAACCTGTCAGCAAAAATTGTAGTACTAACTCTAGCTGGCCAGTCCCAGTCAAACATTTTATATCCCCATCTGCCTGGACCTTCCAGAGATCATGAGAACAGGAAGAAACCCAGAAGCTCCTGTATTAATGCAGAAAGTATCGTATGTCTGAAGCTTCAGCCCATATATGCGGTTGCATGCTGAACAAAGCAACTTTAGAAGATTATTTTATTATTATGTTCAATCTTCTAGTAGGAATCTTCAAAGCCAAAACTATCCTCTCATTGCTGGCTTTTCAGGTGAAGATGGGAAATGAATACTTCCTTAATCATGAGGCAAAAGCAGAGTACTCAGTAAAAAAAGAGGAAGGAATTTTATTTATCCTGTTCTTCTAGAGATGGGAACTGTGTTCCTGGAAGTTCGCTGATTTCAACCTTTAAGTGAAATGTGATCAGAGCTTCTTCTAAACAAATACTGTCATGAAGAGAAAAACCGTCATAAACAGAAAACCTTGCAAGCGTACTTTACTTCTTCAGCGCGAGAGAAAAAAGTGGCCTCTGACAGTCCTTTTGCAGTAGGGTGAACTAGTTTGTTAGCAGCTCACAGCTGCCATAATGCAAATTTGAACTGTCAGGACCAGAGATGGTGTGATGATAGACACTAGCACACATCAGTGGTGATGTCCAAAGGAAACAGCAGATACATCAGATTCATCAGTCCTACAGTGATCTTCCAATGTTGTACCCAGTTCCTCTGTGATGAGTGGAGTAGTGGGAAGAATAATGCTAAGGCAGCTTATCAGCTCCAGCAAGTCCTACAAGCAGGTGCTTTAAAGCAGCAGCTGCTATGCTCAGCTGAGTGTAAAGCTGAGCTAGCTATTTAAAATGGGGACGCTTCCAGAGGCATCAGATATAGCTGTTCACCATGTCCTCAATATTTTTTTTCCCAAAAACTGCTCCTTGGATTCACTATGGAGCATCATTAAGTTACTATTTGCTTTGACCTGGAAGTCAAGCAGGGTCTCGTGGGGTTCCCAAAGTCACAAAGGATACATCATAGGTGTGTTGGACCTGTTCAAGGTCCTAGGATGGGACTCGGCATAGATTTGATTTCCAGCGCTGGTAGAGAATTGTTGCCAGAAACTGGGCAGTGAATTTGCTGTACAGTAAGGCTAATAATAATTCCATGTTTCACAGAGCTGTTGAGAATATATATAAATGTGCACAAAGCTCTTAGACTTTACACTGTACACTTGAGGAAAAATCTGCTCAGTTTGCTCTGTACAACTATGGTATTAATCCAGCGAAATCACAGAATCACAGAATGTGAAGGATTGGAAGGGACCTCGAAAGATCATCTAGTCCAATCCCCCTGCCAGAGCAGGAACACCTACAGTAGGTCACACAGGAACACATCCAGGCAGGTTCTGAATGTTCTGAAGGAGACTCCACAACCTCCCTGGGCAGCCTGTTCCTGTGTTCTGTCACTCTCACAGTGAAAAAGTTTCCTTATGTTTACATGGAACCTCCTGTGTTCCAGCTCACACCCACTGCCCCTTGTCCTATCATTGGATATGACTGAGAAGAGCCTGGCTCCAACCTCCTGACATTCACCCTTTACATATTTATAGACATTAATGAGGTCACCCCTCAGTCTCCTCTTCTCCGAGCTAAAGAGACCCAGCTCCCTCAGCCTTTCCTCATAAGGGAGATGCTCCACTCCCTTAATCATCTTGGTGGCTCCGTGCTGGACTCTCTCAAGCAGTTCCCTGTCCTTCTTGAACTGTGGGGCCCAGAACTGGACACAATATTCCAGATGTGGCCTCACCAGGGCAGAGCAGAGGGGGAGGAGAACCTCTCTTGACCTACTAACCACACCCCTTCTAATACACCTCAGGATGCCATTGGCCTTCTTGGCCACGAGGACACAGTGCTGGCTCATGGTCATCCTGCTGTCCACCAGCACTCCCAGGTCCATTTCCCCCACAAAATCGAAATTTCTGCTTTTACCCAAGGCCACAATTTTTGGCCACTGGCCACTTTTGCCAGTTTAAGGATATTTACTAAGCATTAATACTCTAAACTTCAGCTGAGAGTCTGAAAATGGAATTAAGCTGAAGGTGTCTTCCACTGAATCCTCGGATGATGTTGGCAACTAGAGATATTAATGCACTGCAATTTCATAGGTATATGTCTGGAGGTCACAATTTCACCAGACTGTGAAGTTAACTGTAGATGTGCTCCTCTATACACTCGTGTCAGAGGGCCTATCAAGTAATAGCACAACCACCATTAGTGGTTCTTTTTCTGTTATTCTTCTCAGCCTGCAGATGTAATAAATAAACCCATTATCTTATATATTTGTCATTTCTTCATGTGTAAAGGGAGTTTGTGGAATTCCAAAATTCCGTATAACGCAATAAAAGATCTCACTTCCTGCTGTTCTCTGTAATATTGCAGTATGAAGAATTAAGCCTGCTGATCTGGCATGTAGCATTATATGCACACTTCTAAAGATTACCGGGAGGCAAAACTGGAAACACAGACAGGTGTTAAAATGTTCCTCCTGTGTGGGACACCGCTTGCTGCTGCTGCCTCTGAGCAAGTACTTCCAGTTTCCGCAAGAAGGTTCTTATTTGATGTCTGAGGTGAAGAGCTCCCTCTTGATAATATGCGACTGACAATCTTGTTTCTAAACTTAACACAGGCCAGCAGCGCGCTTTTGTCATAGCTCCTGCGGGGAACCGGAGCAGGGAAGGACTGTGCAAAAGCAGGAATTTCACAATC
>NW_010333479.1:0-9681 GCF_000700745.2 Antrostomus carolinensis | reverse complement strand
AGGCTATGGTGAGCTGTAGAAAATGTAACAGGGCATGCTTTGTTTCTGTTTTCATGCCCTGGAAAGCATTTTTTCAGTTGATTATGGTAGCCTCATTGCTGCAATATGAGTGTGGTTTGCTCTATCATGCAGTCAGCAGCCTCTGGAGGAGCCAGTCAATTTCTTCAAACCACCTTTTCAAGACGTGGGAGGGACTCAAATCTGTTTTTAACAAGTCCAGTGTGTTTCAAATTAAATGCAGCTGGCAATATTCTCTTCAATTTTGGACCATGGTTCCTGCTATGACTGTTGTTACTGCTTGGTGTTAATACTTTGAGCCAGTAGAGGGCAGCCTGGCATTTAATTTTAATATTCTTGACTTTAGATGTGTTTTCTTTCTGAAATTTAAAGTTTTGAAGGATACTTTTAACAAATGTAGAAATTCCTACAGATAACAGCCATTGTGCAGAGCTAATTGTGAAAACCTGCTTTTTCAATATCACCCAAACCTGAACATTAAAATTTTTAAAAAACCAAACAGCCCAAAAGCCCAAGCTGTGGAAATTGCTAAAGCGCAGCCTACCTGCTTTCACCTATCGTATTTTCATAATGAACACCTTTTTTTCCAGAATGGTTTAATAAAACACACTTAAGGGTTGAAAAGTCCAGTAAAACAGTTGAATAGCACCCACATACTCACATCACCCATCTGTCCTCAATAAAGTTATTTTTAGCTGTCTCCTAGCTACAGATCCCTCCAGCACAAAGCTTTATAATTTCAATCAGGCACACATATGCTTATACGTAATTTTGTCTCCCTTCTTCTCTATATAATAATAGAATTGCAGATGCTCACCTTCAGAAAACATAAAATAATTTTAAATCTTTGCTGTCTTTATTCCTGGGTCCTTTCAAAGCCTCATAAGTGAGAGCATTTGCTTCAGCTAGTACTTTGCTCCTAAAGACCTAAGGGAATTCCCTACAGGTAAAACCCATCAGGATTACAAAAGACAGTTTCCAAGCACTAGGCAGTCCCAATTCCAAATTATTTGGGTATTCTGTGTTGTAATAGATTTCTAGAATTTCTGGACAGTACAGACAGCAAAATATCTTGTGATGGCTGAAAGCAAATCCTTTTCATAAGAGGTTTAAACTTTCCTTCCTTACCAAATATTAAATTTGTTATTTTTGTCTCCAAAATCTTTTTTATTTGCTTGAGGAGTATCACAACCTTTGCCCGAATCATAAGTAAGTAGCTAAGATTAATTAGCCATGGCTGACAGGCAAGCAAGCAAGAACTGAATGAGATGAACCAGACTATGGGTACAGACTATGGATGTCTCAACAAGTGCCAGGAGAACAACAACTGAAACTGCTGAAAAGAGTGATATCATTGTGTATTGATTTGAGACAGCATCTGACTATAAACCCACCCAGCAACAAAGTTTGGGAAAACTGGTACATGGTCACCTGGCACCCTGTAGAAGCAGAGGACCTGAGATGCAACTGTTAAAACATTGCCTGCCAAGTCCTCAGGCGGAGCCCACCATGGAGCAGCTGAAGAGAGTGTTGTTTTTTCTGTGGCCTCAACTTTCTGGCATGGGAACGGTGGGGGAATCATGCACATAACTGTATGTGTTCACTGTACGTGTGTGTGTTTGTGTGCACACAAACAGCTCTTGTGTATCTCTGTAATTCAGAGATGTCAGTTATCTACAAGAAGACTTTGTAGGCCAAGATTAAGATATACTGGGTGTTATGTAAGGTGGTATCTATAGCTGCTTTGATATGCAAAATTACTGGACATCCTGCAGCATGTCTTTGCCCTTACACTAATTTTCCAGTCTACAGATTGAAGCAACAGCCTCCTTTTTTTTCTTTTTTTCTTTTTTTTTTTTTTCATGTTTTGTCATGGTTTAACCTCAGCCAGCAACTAAGCACCACACCGCCACTCACAGCCACTCACACACTCTCCCCTGGTGGGATGGGGAAGAGACTCATAACAGTACAAGTGAGAAAACTCACGGTTGAGATAGAAGCAGTTTACTAGGTAAAGCAAAAGTTGAGTGCACAAGCAAAGCAAAACAAGGAATTAATTCACTACTTCCTATTGGCAGACAGGTGTTCAGCCATCTCCAGGAAAGCCGGGCTCCACCACACGTTAATGGTTACTTGGGAAGAAAAACACCATCACTTCAAACGTCTCCCCTTCTTCTTCCCCCAGCTGTATATGCTGAACATGACATCATATGGTATGGAATATCCCTTTGGTCATTGGGGTTAGCTGTCCTGGGTGTATCCCCTCCCAACTTCTTGTGCGCCCCCAGCCTCCTTGCTGGTGGTGTGGTGTGAGAAGCAGAAAAGACCTTGACTCTGTGTAAGCACTGCTCAGTGATAATGAAAACATCTCTCTATTATCAGCACTGTTTTCAGCACAAATCTGAAACATAACCCCATGCTAGCTACTATGAAGAAAATTAACTCTACCCCAGCCAAAACCAGCACAGTCCTGAAGGAGATAGTTTTTATAAATACCAGTTTCTGAATCTCTGTAATCAAGATTATCATTCTTCTTACTTTCATTTTTCCTCCTGATGTCACATCTCTCTTGTGTATTTAGTGTACAACCTGAGAATCTTATGAGGAGCAGCTGAGGGAACTGGGGTTGTTTAGCCTGGAGAAAAGGAGGCTAAGAGGAGACCTTATCCCTGTCCACAACTACCTGAAAGGAGGGTGTAGTGAGGCAGGTGTGTGTCTTCTCTCCCAAGTAAGTAGTGATGAAACAAGAAGAAATGACCTCAAGTTATGCCAAGGGAGGTTCAGACTGGATATAAGGAAAAATTTCTTCACTGAAAGAGTAATCAGGCACTGGAATGGGCTACCTAGGGAAGTGGTTGGGTCACCATCCCTGGATGTATTTAAAAGGTGGGTAGATGTGTTGCTCAGGGACAAGGTTTAGTAGTGGACAGGTATGGTTGGACTCCATGATCTCAAAGGTCTTTTCCAACCAAATGATTCTATGACAATCTACTCATGTTCCAGCAGAGACTGAAAATAGTCACTCTTTTTCACCTCTTCTGGCTATGTATGTGTGCAGGCTCTGCAACTCTTTTGCATTTGACCTTTGTCCTCATCTTCTTAACATTCTGTAAAACCTCATGGAGCTTTTTTTATTTTTGTGTTGTATGCTCAGGCAACAGGGATCTAGCTGAAAAGCACTTTTTAAAGTCCTCTAAATTTTTAACTCCTGCCTGTACTTAGCAGTGTGCTGCCACAAACTGTGTGCATCTCCTCTATCTTTCAACTATTTTGGTCCTATGGCTAGGCAATTAGTTACTGGACTTTATTTCTACAGTACTTAGACTTAGTACAGAACAAAGAAAAAATAACACTATGTCTGGCATGGTGCAAGTTCTACAGTAATTTTCATATCTCTCCTTAGCAGCTATAAACACAATTCTGCATAACAGCCAGTATATCTTAATCTTGGCCTAAGTAAGTTTTCTGTATATTTGCTATAATATAGTATATTATTGTATATATTATATAGTATATATTATATGCTATAAATAGTATATTATTCAGACTTGCTTTTAAAGATCTCTGTAATGACAATCTAGCCTGTAAGAACAACCTGCAGATGCTGCTGCTCAAGTGCTCTTATAGAAAAAAACAAGTAACAGGCAAAGTGTCTTGCATTAGCAACATTTAGGAGCAGCTAATTCTGTGCATTTTGTATCCTTGGGGTTAGCACTCCTGCAAACTGGCAGCAGCCAGTGGGGGTGTCTGCTAGTGGGGGAAAACAGAAAGGGATGCTGAAGGCTAGACATCTGGTGAATAACTCTGGTGACAGGAAAGAGTAATTAGAAATTCCTGGTTGGCTGGTATCAAGCAGGATGCCATCCAAGGTTCCTGCTCAGCTTGACGCAAAGGAGAAACAAGAAGCAAGAAATGTCAGAATGCTCTTCTCTCAGGGTAGTAAGAGGAAAAGCACTGGGATATATTCTTCTCTTCCCATTAGGTCTGAAGATATTTTCTTGTGTGAGCATCTCTCAGTTTCTGCTTTTATTATTTCCAGTCAAGAGCAAGAAAGCAAAAATTTCCCACAAAATATAATTTCAAAGTTTTGATTTGCCAGTCAAAATATTTTGTGTAAGCTTCTGTGTGACTATGCTTAACATAGTTTCTGACATCTTGAAAATTACTAAAGCGTAGATAACCACATTGATGAGATACAATGGGGGGTTTTAGTTTGTAAAACTTTATCATTAAAAAAGAATGTCTACATTTTCTGTCAAGCTTCTCTAATGTTATAGCTGAATGTGGTGGTTTCACGCAAAGGTACCATGTGGTGTTACACTCACGCCCCCCACCTGGTGAGATGGGAGGGGAATCACAACAAAAGGGTCATGGATCAGAATGAGGACAGGGACAGCTCCCTCACCAGTTATGGTCACGGGCAAAACAGACTCAACTTGGGCAAGAAAAATCTAATTCATCATCTGAGTAGGACAGTGCGACATAACAACCACATCTTACAACAACTTCTCACCCCTCCCATTTTCCCAGGCTCAAATCACTTTGCTCCTGATTTCTCTACCTTCCCCCCAACAGTGGCACAGGGGACAGGGAATGGGGGTTGCAGTCAGTTCACCTGGGCTGCTCTTCCTGGCATGAAAGTCACCCCCATGGGCTGCAAGAGTCCAGGAGCAAAGTGTTCCAATGCAGGCTTCCCATGGAGTCACAGACCTCTTTGGGCACAGCTCCCGGCTGTGGCATGGGGACATCCACGGGCTGCAGACGGATCTCCGGTCCAGCACACCTCGTCACCCCCTGGCTCTGGGGGTCCACCCGCACTCTGACGTTGAGCGTCTCTGAGGTCCCAATTCAGTCACACTTGTCCTCAGGCTCAGCTTTTCTGCTCCAGCGTGGAGTCCTCCATAGCCAACATGTGGGTATCTGCTCCACCACTGAACCTCCATGGGTTGTGGGGGACCTCCTTTACCTTCTCCTATTCCATGCAGTTGAACTGAGTGTCTGAGGTTCTCTGTCCTCCCCCTCCTCCTCCTCCTCTTCCTCCTTCCTACGAAGCTCTCTCTTTCGTTAGGCCAATGGTTGTCTTTTGTTCAGCTCAATGGCCTCTCCTCCAGGTTCTCCCCACATTCTTCTTTTCAAAACAGTCCTTCCCCTCATAAATATGGATTCCGAGAGGCGTTTCCCTGTCACTAATTAGCTCAGCCTGGGCTGGAGGAGGGTCCACCTTGCAGCCAGGGAAGCTTTGCAAAGCTTCTCACAGGGGCTATCCATGTAGCCCCTTCCCCCACTACCAAAAACACTCCCTCACACACAAACCCAACACACTGCATTAACCCAGAAATCTTCCCTAATAATTCTGTGCAGGTGATCTGACTTTTAGAGGAATTAATACTGACAACCTATGATTGTTCTTTAAGAAGTGATCAAAATTCAATTCTTCACAGCTGCTTAGGCTTTCAGAAAGGTCTGAAGATTTGTGAGGTGTTTTTTCTCCCATCTTACAATGTCTATACTCTTTCTTCACCTCTACAGTGTTTTGGTGCATGAACAGAGGTGAGGAGTTTGCCTCATTCAAAATTGGTTTTCATTCTGGGCTGCTATTAGAGGCTGACGAACAAAGATCACAAAAATCAGTGTCAGGTGACAATACAGGTATCGGTACTGAGATATGGGCATAAAACCAAAGTCACAAATTTTTGTACAAGATGACATGGTGAGAAGTAGAATTAGTGTCAGGTGTAATAACCTCATTAAGCATCACTGGGGAGAAGTGTTCAAAATAATTCCTGGGCTGTAAATGCTAGTTTCTCATAGTAGACATATTAACTTGTTCGCATATTTGCTATGAATTTGCTACCTTTATAGCTGCTTCCAGCAATTAAAAACAAATACCACCCTTCCATCTTAACAACGTCACTGACTTTCGTAAGTATGTAAAGAAGGTAGTAATCAGTATATGGAGAGAGGTGATCTTTGTAAAGCTAACGCCAGAACACTACATGCAGCTCTAACATCAACACCTACAGAGAACTGAAAAATGAAAATGTGGGAAAATGCTTGCTAAATGTTTGAAGGGTTGGAAAACACCCTGCCAAGACCCAGTCCTTGTTTAGCTTAGTAAGAAACAGAGATAACTTAATTTTGGTAGAAAAAACATTTATTGGTATAAACAGGATAAAACAAAGAATATACTGGGTCTACTAGAGATCATAAATATAGTAATTTGGGCTGTTGGACAAAATATGAAGGGAAGAGATACATCTACAGTCTGTTAGTGACTGGGTCCCTTCCAAAATGCGGAGCATAATAAGGCACAATTTACTGATGTAGTTACTAAGTGGCAATTGAATGAAATTCCGTGTCTTGAATAAACTTGCTTGTGTGTTTAATAGCCCCTACCAGTCTGAAAGACATGAAGTTGATAATGAAGAAACCAAGGGAACTGGAGGGCAGATAAAGAAATGAACATGCCATCAAAGAAGAAGAAGTAGATAATAGGAAGGTAGAGCAACATGATGGTAATGACGATCCCTTAATTAAGTGAACAGCACTGATACTTTATTAATAAGAAGTTTTATTTGGAATACATGAAGAAAGTTTTAAGTCATACATTATTCAATACTTCCTCTCTGAATTCCTCTCTCTTCTCTTAAAAGGATGCCGAACAACTCACTATCCCTAACTGCCAAGTCAGACCAACAATGTAGCTTCAGTTGGATGAGTTAATAGGATCTGAAAACCTCATATTTTATCTCTCTAGTATGCTGTCAAAAAGCAGTTAAATATCATAATCTTTCATTATGGTAGCTAGTCTTTAATGGTAATGAAGTCCAGAGAAAATATGGTGCATGGAAAGCATGCACGATATAACTTACAAAAATGTGGCAATATTTAATGTATTATTGAATTGCAATTCTGGGTCAAAAAAGTTTCAGAAAAAAATAGACATGCAGTGGGGTTTTTGACTACATAGGTTCTCAGTATAATTTAGTATGACCAAATTGCCTATGACCAGCAGTTTTACTCAAGTACTTCAAACAAGGCAAGAGCTTTGGAGAATGACTGAGATGTCATTAAAGTTTAAACTACATTTTCCTGTATCTGTAGTTCACAGTAATTATGCAACTTTCATGATTTGAGAGAACTTTGTTGTGACTGAAATAAATTTTAAAAAAAAAGAAAAATAAAAGCTAACTTTCACACAAGATAAACCAGAAATATTTGTATTTAGGCACTATTTTTCTTTGGAAATTTGCAACCAGTTCCTGCTCACTCATACTTGACCTTTTCTAGTGTTCTTCAAAGCTAAAGATTCACACTTGTGTTCCTTAAAAAAAGAATGTAACACAAGGATCTTTCTTTGGACAGCTATGTAAAGTGTTTCATGTGGCATTATACAGCCAAACCCTTCAGCATTTCCCCTCCATAATCCCTGTACTGAAAATTTACCTGACTTCATCCATTCAAGTTTAATGACATATGTGTGTTTATATGTTCATGTTCTAGAGTACATGAAGAGCAAGGCAATTTATATTAATGATAAGTGATTTAAAAGTTTTTAATAGATGCTTTAGCCCCTGCTAGAGCTGAAGAATATTCTTCTACTATATTTGAGTACTTGTAACTGCATGCTAGAACTGCACAGTGCAATAGGATTGTTATCGTAATTAAAATCTCTGCCTAGCTGGCATACAAGTGCTTTTTCGTTTCTATTTTCTGTCATGGAAAACATTCCTAATGTTAAGCATTATTAGCACACCTCTGGATTCCCCACATATTTTCATTTCACCAAAGAAGCTGCATTGTCCTAGTTCTTTTTTGATGTAACTTTAGCAGGTTTACAGAAAAAAAAAAAAAAAAAAAACACAAACAACAAAAAACTCACCCCCAAAAAACCCCTTTGAAATATGTCAAACAACTTCAGACAGCATAAGTGAGTAAAGTATATCATGTAAGGCTCATACAGGCTTTTAGCTAGAGATACACAAGACAAGCTGATAGATGAAAAGAACAAATCACTTAACAAATGATCTGTGGGCTCTTTTTCATGCAATACTAGGAAGGCTTTGTTTTACTTTCAGCTCTTCAACAACCTTGAGCAACTGGCATCAGGCCAAGACAGAAAGAAATGGATACCTGCAAGTACCTTTAATGTAGTGAGAAAGGATTGTATAACATCCAGGCAAACTGAGAAAAATCTTGGTAATGAAGAGGGAAACGCTGTTTGCATTTAGAAGTGTTTAATAGATTACTTCATTTTTTCATTTGTTCTCAGAAAGCACCTATTATGGCATTTTATTTACTCGATCATTAATGCCTTGAACTCAGTGCTTCTCTCCCAAGAATCTCAAAAGTGGCTCATGAAAAGGTAAATCTGAGTCATAAAGGTTGGACATAGAAATCCACTGATAGTGTTGAGGAGGAAAATAATGTCCAGAATCTTTTGTCTGATTTAATGGCTGCAACGGAGTCTCTGCTGGAGCCTACGTTACAGTATCTCGTACCTAATTATTCAAGTCTATCTCTTTTAAAGAATTTTATGTATTCCCCTGTATCTTAAAATCAGAATTATTCAAAGAGATGGATGGTAAGTGGATAGTAAACAGCAGAAATCCATGCTTCATGGTATTTTTATGCTTTAAGTTTCCTTTAAAGTAAAACCAATGTCTTCATCTTAATGATTCTAGCACAGTTCACTGCTACAAAGTACTGAACATTGCCCTTCGATTTGGCACAAATATTTGATAATTTATGAGGTAGAATATTTGTGATTTCGTGTACTCAGATTTTATGTGATCCACTATGCATACCTGAGCAAAATGTGTACTCACTGCACACCTCAATAGCACTTGTTAATCAAACATCATTAATATTACCCAACGTGGTAAAAAAACTGCTGTTGATGTGATAGTTACCATCGCAATTTTTCAGATTGATTTAAGTACCAGTTTGCTATGCTGTGAAGAAAAAGATTTTCAGTAGCTGCAAAACCACAGAACCTGTTACAGTGTGCACCAATTTATTCATTTGGATAATACACAGTGAATTTGCACTATTGAAGGCAAATGTATGTATATTTATATTTTGGTGTCACCTAAAATGAAACCTGATGTAGTGTTCCAGTTATTTCAATGGCCTTTATATCAGGACTGAAATCCTGTAGGGACTGAATCAGTGACCTCTCCAGAAGCTATAACAGGAATAATTGTGTACTGATAGTGAAGTACTTGAAACACACTTAAAAACACCTGAAAAATAACCTCACAGAATTTGCCAGTGAAAATGCTCTTTAATCTTCTTATAGTCCTTCAACTTGGTTAGGCACAAGCACAAATAAGTGAAGTAAAATGCCACATGTTTTCTTTCTGTGTTTCTATTCTCATTTGATGGAAATATTCTTCCCAGTTGTTGTATTTCAGTAGATGATAGGTTATGAAATTCTTTTAATATTTATTTCTGATGCTCATCTTCAGCCTAAAATATGCCACAGACTGCAAATAGTTTAGCTCGTAGATACTTTCACTTTGTTGGGTTAAAGAGTTTGAAGGAGCTCACACGCCAAACAGAGAGGCAGGGGTAAAACTAGGCAATTTTAGGTAATGTCACAACTACAAACTAGAAATGTATCTGGTTAGGTCCCTTCAGGGAGGTGGGCGCTGGTCCTAC
>NW_010333478.1:11225-43522 GCF_000700745.2 Antrostomus carolinensis | reverse complement strand
GTGATAAGATATGGAATATCCCATTGACACACTGAAATGCCAGTTTAGCTTATTAATTTGAATATTCCTCACCCCCTTAGATCTTGCATTTGCAGACTAACAAAACACAAAGTCCTTCACTTCCAGTGACAAAACACTGGTATAAGTTATTCTCTCATAACAAGTCCCAGGCTGAAACCAAAATACAGCACTATTCCAGCTACTAAAAAGAAACCCCGCTCTGCCCCAGCTAAAAACCAGGACAGTTGGGAGCCTGCCCTTCCATCCATTGCCTTCAGGGTGGAGGGAACGAAGAAGCAGCAAAGCAAAATACATGGTTGTTCCAATATATCCTTTATTTTATGAAGCACTGTGTCAGGTCTCACCTATGTCAAGAGAAATTCGGAAATGTCTTCCATGCCAGCTGTTTTCAGTAGTTCTGGTGAGCGCTGTGCTGCTGTGACTTTCGGAGAGGGAAGGGTTTGTCATCCAGCTGGCATTAGTCCAGCCAATTCTTAGGTTACTTCACATCCATCTCAGTTTAAAATATGCTGAGGAATAAGGTAATTACCCACCAGTAAGTAAAGATTACATTTTGAGGTCTGCTGTTTCATATCTGTCAGACATTACTATTCATTGCTGCTAGATGTGTTTTAGTACCAAGGCAGTCCTTGAGCTGCGGGACCCCAGAGTGATTTACATAGGCATCAGTTATGCAATCTCTTTCTGAGGGCACTGAAGTACAATGAAAAAAAGTATTTGGTTGGAGTTCTGAGCTGCTTCAAAATGCACTACTGAAATGGCTAACAGAACAAACTCCTCTGAGTATTTTTGGTCGTATGAATATTATTGGGATTATATAGATCCAATTCCAGTAGATGGAAGCAAGTTGAAGGTTAATAAATGTAAGTATCGTAGAGTAGTAGGTGCTGATCTAGTGCAGGAAAAATGTTGCGTAGCTTGTCTCACTGACTTATTTTTTGTTTTCCTTGCAATAGAGACCGTGCCGGGTTATATGTGTGTGGTTTGTACGGGTGGGCGTCTGCCTTCCAAACTGACTGTGCTCTAATAGCAGTTATTACTAACGCTGAAACTCTTTGCTTTATCTTACAGTATTTGAAACTGTAAGACTGCTGACACTAACTCTTATTTAGAAGGACAGATTCTTTTTTAGCCATTTGCTAAATGGAAACCTAAAGACTTGCAGATCTGTAGTTTGGGGTGTTAGTTACCTGCATGCTTCTATCAGAAAAGTTGACTGGATGAGCAGAGTTTTTCATAAAACTATGTGTTTTCATCTTGGAACATAAGGCTTACGTTACGACTGATAAACATTCAAAACTTTAGTAAAAGAAGTGTATATTTCTGCTAGCCAGGAACACCAATCTGAAAACATGTTCTGTTACCTTACCTCCTGTGATTTAATGCTACTGAACTGTAAGATAAAGCAATAATATACATTATTGTCAAAATACTTTATTGCCATGGAAGCTGATCTGATGGGTTTAGAAGTTTATTTTCAAAGTATATGATATGAAATAGCATTCACCAAATTCACCCTGTGACAGTTAGTTCCATTCCACACTTGGTTTTGCTCAATGAGATAGTGGTGTCTTTATGGTTACTTAAAGTGGCACGTTTTTTGTTTGTTGTTTTTTTTCCTAATGTAACTGCATTGGTTAGGTTTTGATAAGATAAAATGACAAGCTATATCATGAGCGATTAACTTAGCCACGTATAGTTGGATGGATTGACGAAGATTGAGGGAGAGCAGGTAGGCTTATTTGAGTCACTTGGGCTATAGGCAGCATTTTCCCTTGATTTCTGCCAAGTCTCTACCTGTGGCTGTATCCTCATTTGAGTGACAAAGCTACGGGCTTTACTGGTTGCTATTTAATTTATTACAGACAGCTACGATTGTTCAGATGTGGTTTCAGAGGCTAAAATTGCTTTCCCCAGGGTTATTACAGTGATCTGGTCTGTAAGGAAAACATGATACTCTTTCAAAATATTTTCATGTCTGTCTAATTAACAGTGCAAGAAACTGTCTTTCTAATAGTGAAGATTCAACTGGACAATGCTAGGAGATTTGTGTCCTTGGCTTGTGTTATGAGAGCAAGGATAAGGAAAGGGAGAAAAAACTCTTATTCTGCACTTTTAGAAAAGCTTTTCTGTCACCCTGATGAGCGTAGGGTTTATTGCCTCCAAACTTAGAGCACCATGCCTTAAAGAAGGTGCTGTAAATATCCACATCCTTCCACATATAAAATCTTGCTCCATAATATTGTAGAGCAACATTGGGTGATCCTGGGATCAGGCAGGTTATGGGCAGCTTCTCTTAATTTTCTTAATTTTAAAGTTAAGGCAGATAATTACCTTCAAATTCCACCAGGGAAACCCCAGACTGCTGAGTTAAACTAGCTGTAAGTCCCAGAATGTGGCTGGTTTAGCAAAAAACGGAAATCAGGAATCTAACCTTTCCCCCTTTTTCTCATTAATAACATTGTTCTAACATTTGGGTCGTCTGATACATAATAGAGGTGAAGTTTGTGTTACAACATTTCCCTCCATGGCAATTCATAGGATATCTCTCTTCACACAGCTTCTTGTTTTTGTGAAACTTATAGAAATTGTGCTTCTGAGAGAAGATGCTTCCCCTCTGTTAAATTTAATGTAAATTTGTTGATAGTTTCTTGGAAGGAATTACCACACACACGTGTGCGAGTGCTTATGAGTGATCTCACAAGCCTTATTTCTCTTATTGATTTTTTTCATTTGTTCTCTCCCCCTAAAGAAATAAAGAAGTCTGCCACCTTTCAGATCTTTTTATATTCTAAGGGGATGATTTATGCAATCATACTTCGTGTTTATGTATCTCGTGCTCCTACAATGACTAACTTGAACAAGTTACAAAGGAGTGGAGGCCTCAAAGATATAAAATAGCAGCAATTTCCTACAGCTAGTGACTAGATAGTAGAAGAAGAACATTGTGAGTGAAGACCTTTACTGACAAAAAGGCTGCAGGGTAAGATAATGCTCTGTGGGATACCAAAAGAAATCACCTGTGGGCTCAGATTTGTGAAACAAATCTGCAGGAAACCAGGCTTCTGTATGTCAGCTGCTCAGCTTCCAGGCAAAGAAGAAAGAGAAAGATGCAAGTGTAGGGTTTAAGAAGTACTTTATTTTCCCCTCAGCAGGTTAATGTTAGGACAATTTGAGTTCCCTGGGGCAGCTGTTTGTGCAAGATATTTCTAGGCAGCTTGTCAAAATGGAGTTCTGCTCCCTGATTTGTGTCGTTTAAAGAGCCCACATTGGCTGTACCAATTTCTAAACTAAAAGTATTGGGTTTGGTTTTCTGATAGCTGGGGAAGTGAAACTGCTTCTTCCCCACCCACCCACTCCCTTTTTTTTTCTTCCTATAAAAATAGACATTTTTCCATGTCAGCAGTCTAGGAGGAATGGAGACTGTGTCATCTCTTATTCTTCCTTCTCCAAATACCAGTGGGAGGACAGTGGGTTACAAGTTACAAAGAAAACACCAAGGGAAGTAATTCCACAGTTAGTCAGTTTTTTCCTTGTTTTGAATAAAAGCACTAGTCAAGCAATGAATGTACTTTGTAGGTTTTTTCCTGTCTTTGCACAATATTTACATTATTATACCTTCAAAAGCGACTGTTGGGATTATTGCCTTCATGTGCTTGGAAGTATGTAGTTGAAGTAAGTTCAGCAAGTCTTTGCCCTTTCTGCTGAAGATGAAATATGATGATTTCCCCTCACATAGCCACAAACATTCCAAATTTGCCAAAATGTAGGATACCTGCAGGATAACAATAACTGGTTTAGTTTTCCAGAGGGCTTCTGCTGACTGACTGCAGTGGGATCTGAGCATTTGTTTAGGTGAATTGCTGAATCAGCCCAAATGAATCATACGGTCGTCATAACCTCTGGGATGGGATTATAGCTCCCTAATTAAATTTTGCCTGTTTTTTGTTTGTTTGTTTGTTTGTTTATTTGATATAAAACAGAGACCTGAATCTCTGCCCTTTCTTTCCTCTGTTATGTGGCCTGTCCTTGAAGCCTTGTGAGACCGTGTTTGTCTTATGAAAATTAATCTAAATCCAGCTATAAAGTCATGGTCTTGCTATTAACAGTGTTGTGCAGCTCTCTCTGTTTTGTATAAAATTAATAAAAGGCTTAATTGGTCCATGAACTACTAGGCTATTTAAAAACATATGCACACACACACAAAAGGTGGCTATAAAATTTACCAATATAAAGGGTTTTTATAGATTTTTAAAACATGTTACCCAGGTTTAAAAAAAAAAAAAAATCCTAATTGGAGGACTTTTAAAACAGTCAGGAAGTTTTTGTTTATCTCTCAAGAGTTCAAATGCCCCGTGAGACCTGGAGCAAATTTGATTAGCTTCAGTGAACTCATGAATCATGTTATTATCAGCTGCTTTTAAAAGATGAAACCAAAATAGCTCTGATGATAGGGAATTCTATAAATCCAGATGCTTCATTTCTGTCCCGATGACTTTGAACATTGCAAAACTTTGAGCCCTTCAAAACATCACTGGACCGTGAGCTTGGTATTTTTTGATTTTTTGGTTTTTTAAACAGAAACCCACTAATTTTCCCTTGAGAGCTGGAATTGGCCAGTAGCACCCCATCGCTTTTTCCCAGATTAAGTTTGGGAAGAGTAGGTCAGAATATTGGCCCTCACATGCTAATTTACCATCCTCTTGAATTAAAGCTCAGTAAAACATTTTTTAACAGAGGAGGAATAAAATAAGCTGACCCACCACATTGTTATTTCTCAGTAGCCCAGCCAAAACTCAGCTTTCTGGTAAGACTTTGGCTGGGTCAGATCTAGTTTTAGGTTTAAAAGGAGCTGGAATAATTCCTCCTAATCTCTTTGTGGCTCTGATGACAACACGTTCTGAACTTTTTCACAAAGAAACACCTCATCAAACATATTGGACCTGTTTCAAAGAACACAATGTTTTCTGTCCTTTCAGATGGAAGATTTATTTTATCTTGGTCAATATTTGTCTCTGGAGTCAATGACCCTTCTTTTTCACCTCAGTCTAAGTGAGTAGCGGGTTATGAATTCAGGGCATTTCTTGACTTGTGCCCTGCAGAACACCCAGCCTTTTCAAGGCTTTAACTTGGATGTTCACACTGATCCCAGGAAGGAGCATTTCTGAAAAAGTGACCAAATGTGCTGCTGGGGCAGGAGCAGATTCATCCCATCTAACAGTGAGCCCGTAACGGAGGCAGTAATTTGCGCAGCACCATAGCCTTCATTCCTGAAAGAGCAACTCCCTTTTCTCCCCCAACCACATTATACTTCCAATATCACTGTTCACCCAGATCAGGGATCAGGTCATCTTTTTTTTCTTTTATTAATTAAAAAAAAAAAAAAGTTTTAGTCCAAATCAGGGACAACAGCAGTGGGAGGGTCTTAGGCTGGTTTAAATTCCTGGCTGCATCAAGAGAAGCGTGGCCAGCAGGTCGAGGGAGGTGATTCTGACCTTCTAATCTGCTCTCGTAAGGCCCCACCTGGAGTACTGTGTCCAGTTCTGGAGCCCCCATCACAAGAGAGACCTGGAGCAACTAGAACAAGTGCAGAGGAGGCCACAAGGATGATCCGAGGGCTGGAGCACCTCTCCTATGAGGACAGGCTGAGAGAGTTGGGGCTGTTCAGCCTGGAAAAGAGAAGACTCCGGGGAGATCTCATAGCGACCTTCCAGTACCTGAGGGGGCCTACAAGAAAGCTGGGGAGGGACTTTTCATAAGGGCAGTTAATGACAAAACAAGGGGAAATGGCTTTAAGCTGAAAGAGGGGAGGTTTAGATTAGATATTAGGAAGAAGTTCTTCACTGTGAGGGTGGTCAGACCCTAGAACAGGTTGCCCAAGGAAGTTGTAGATGCCCCCTCCCTGGAAGTGTTTAAGGCCAGGCTGGATGAGGCTTTGAGCAACCTGGTCTAGTGGAAGGTGTCCCTGCTGATGGCAGGGGGGGTGGAACTGGATGGGCTTTAAGGGCCCTTCCAAACCAAACCATTCTATGATTCTATGATTCTAAACCAATTGTGGGCCCATACTTTGGTGCTAGGATCCACTAAGTTGTTCCTTAAATAAACAACTTAGTCCTGATAAAGTGAGCTGCATTTTGAATTATTTTATTATGATTACAGAAGTATTGCAGCTGTCCAGGGGAAGGTTCACATTTTCTTCTGCTGGACTAATGTGCTGTGAGGGTCATAGGCACTTTTCAACAAGCTTTCCTTGGTATTTCTCTTGGTAGAAAATGTTTTCAAGACTTGAATTCCCTCCCTAAAAGCATCATCTTAAAGATCATGCATTGTTGTACTTTTTCACCTAAGAGCAGGATTTGCTGGGTTGGAACTAGATGATCTTTAAGGTCCCTTCCAACCCTAACCATTCTATGATTCTATGATTTGGTGAGGCATTGAGCAGTAATGGCTCAGTCTGAGTACCACATTGCTTACTGCACTGTGACTTTGTAAAAGAAACTGTATCCCCTGCAGAGATGAAACTGTGAAAACCATCCTAAGTGCTTAGTTTCGCCTTTTAACTATATGCACAGTACTAGTCACCATCATGCTTGATAGATTTTTTTTTCCCAACCTCTCCCCCAGCCTTGGCCATGCACTGTTAAAATAAATGTCTAGGAGGCTCTCAAGACTTTTAACAAATTGAAATTCAGATTCCTCTCTCTAAAAGGTTTCATTAAATTGAATTAATTAAATGACACATCTTTCTTAGAGATAATAAATTATATTACTGTGTTTTATATTTTCTATGGTACCAATGACAGAATTACTGTGTTATGTCCACAGATTCTATTGTCATAGCCTTTTGGGTTGGGCTTGCTGCATTTGTGACGTTTCTTTTCCTTATTTTACTGTACATGTCCCACTCTGGATCAACTCCTGTAAGGTAAGTACAACCGGAGATAAAGTAAGTATAGATCAATGTGATAAAATAATCTGCTTGGAACATTCATTCACTGCTTCAAGTGATCCAGCAATTTATAATTGCACACAGAGGTGACACTTTCTATGTTACTTTTTGGTTTGAGGTACTCTCAACCCACAGCTATTCACTGTTTGTATTAATCACCTGGATAAAAATAAATCTATAACTGATGAGGTTTGCAAGTGGCAGGAAGATGGGAGAACAGTAAACCATGAGGATAGGCAGAGCAGTCTGGACTGCTCGGTGTGTTGGCAAACAACAGACATTTTACTTACACCAGCTATCCAGGTTGCATACTATGGAAATAAGAGTGTCTGTTTTACACACAGAATGGGAAAGTATCTCTTGTAAACCACACCTGAGAAGGAAGTAGGAATCGTGGTGGTAAAGCAGGTGAACACAAGCTCCCAAAGCAATTCTGTAAGCCTGGATCAAATTAAAAGAAAACTTATTAGTGAGATCAGGAAGATAATATATGTGCTATTGCTTAGATGATCCCAAGAATGTTGTCCTGTTAGAATACATTCCTTAAAAGGGGTTTTAAAGAAATTGGGAAGAATCGGGAAAAAACTGATTTGAGTTCCAGAAACACATTCTAGAGTGAGAGAAATCAACTCAAATCAATTAGTTTCTCTAAGAGCAGTGGCTCAAAGACGCTCCTTGTGAACTGTCTTCATCTTTGAGAACACTCGTGTCCAATTCAAGAGCCCCATGATAACTATCAAATGGTAAAGTACCGTACTTTTAAAGTGCAATGGCTGGGAGATGATGCTACACAAACTCTGATGTACCACGTATTTTATGTGAGGGTAATGATTCACAATTAGAACAATTTAGAGTAGAATATTAAATGGGTTGTTATTAATTCTTTTTTTTACTTGATGACTGAACATCTGAAAAACAGGCATTTGTATTAATCCAGAAATTACTGTGAGGAGCCAATAGTTTATCACTCTCTGATCTTTTATGCAGAAGGTTAGGCAAGCTTCTTTCTTACCTAAAATAAGTGTATGACTCAGTCTCTAAACACTTTTCAGTTCTTGTGGGTTAAATTAATTCAGTGAAATTATTGATTTATAATTGGCTGAGGATCTGGACAAAGCTTCCTTTTTTTTTCTTTTTCTTTTTCTTTTTTTTCAAATCCTGGCAGGAGTCTGACAATACCTTCCTTCCTGAAAATGGTCCTTATACACTTCTGTTCTTCAGCGTAATAAACCCACAGTAAAACTATAAATACACTTGGAGAGAGTAGTAATCAGTTGGAAGAGTAGTTGTGAAATTACTTGAAAATCCTGCCAATCGTGGATGTGTAGCATTCACAGTACCAGTCATCTTAGAAGTGAGACAACATGGTCAAACTGGGTTTTCTGTTGGAGCAGAATCTCCTGGAACTACCCTCAGGCCATTTCACTAGTGATTAAAGTTTACAGATGTGATTCCATCACTCTGACCTGAGTACCTTAATTTAAATTTCAGTAGAGTACTATTCAGCATTAGGGAGACAGAGCTGGCTCTGAGCTAGTGAGTAGCCCAGTGAAGTATAATAGCAGCTTCAGGCTCAGCGTGTGTGCAGCGTACCTAGCTCTGCAAACAGATCCCAGAGCTCCATGATCGTATCATCCAGACTGTTTCCACAGCTGGGCTTGGCAAAACAGGGAAATATCCTCCAGTGGCAGATAGCTGGAATAGCTAATCTGTTCTAGTAGGGTGTTTCCACCTGAAACCTCCATGACTGAAAAGAGAAGCTGCATAAATACCTTCACTGTTGACAGACATGTCCCCAGTCTCCTGAAAGACTACAGACCCTGTCCTGTGAAGGTAGCTGCAGCGGATGTGCCTGATGGAGACACAGCACCCGCTGACGTGCAGCACCCACATGTTGAATGGGAATGTAGTTCTGTTGCTGCCTGTGATTTTGAACTTTGTCTAAGGACAGGTTTCTGTTTGCAGCTTTCTACATTTGGTTTACTTTGTTTGCTGCTAGTTTTTCTGGCAAACATGTTTTATGCAAACAAGGATGCCTTTGCCCACTGCTCCTCCTAATCTGATCAGGACGCAGAAAATTCAGCTCAGCAGATTAGGCAGAGGTTCAAGATTAGGTCACAAACAAGCAGAGGGAAACGAGTATAATATGGCAGTAAAAAGAAGCACTAACATTCCAATTTATTGGCACCCTAAGGCCTCTGGCATGCTCACAAAAGGTAACAACAACAATAAAAAAGGCAACTTGCCCAAATAAACCACAAAGCAGCAGGCAAGCTAACAATGCAAGAAATGCATAGAAATGGACATAAAATTACAGGGTAACAGAGGCATGTTCCCATTAATTTACTTTTCCTAAAAAGCTGTCAGGAGAAATCTATGAAAAGTATTAATTTTTAAAAATTTTTCAGTTTTGCATCATGTTACTGAATGAAATACTTGGCTTGAAAATATCCATATTTATCCCTAATATGTTCAATTTTGCTCATTGAAAAAGCTGTTGTGAACAAGACAAGTCTAGGAATGCTTTGTGGAGAGCCCAGGAAGCATTAATGGAAAGCAGTATTGGATGAGATTTGCTTAGGCTTTGAAATCATCCTGTCTTATAATTTTTCTAGGCTTGAAACATACTGTAAGAAAGCAATATTAGGACAGAAGAGACTATTCAACACCCCAACACTTGCCCTTTTTGATTGAGTTCCATTTGTTTTTTAACCCCCACTCCAATTACATTTCTCCCAGTTCCAGCAATAAAACGAAGCGGGGTGCCTGAAAGAAGTTCTTCCTGCTAATTTCCACCATCCTCCACTGTTGCCTTCTTTTTATGTGATCCATCCCTTACCCTTGATGTGACAATCATCAAATTTCTGTATTGAAACCTCCTGTCTCTTTTCCCATGATAGTTCTGATACATTCTCCCAACAAACGTACATACACGTCACTGGTCAAGGCTGGAGAACTTTTACCTTCACTGTAGCTGTGCTCATCCATCTCTCTGTCAAGCCCAGGGGCATATAGGGCAGCGTGTACTCTTCCAGCTTGCTCAACCACCTGGTGAAATGAGTGTGCTTTCAAGCCTGGCTGTTCACAAGAGTCTACTTGCTTGCTTCAGTTAACTGTCGAGCAAACCCCCGCCACCACATATCAGCTGTCTTTCTTGTCAGCTGTGCTGTCCCTGAAGGTTACATTTTGGCCTTGTAGAACCTGCAGCGATTACGTTTCTTCCACCACTGTGTACGCCGAGGTCTTATTACTTTGGCAAGGGCATGCCACCTGCCACAGTATACTCTGCTGATTTTTACCTGCACATCTGCACAGAAAAGAAGTCAGTGGCAAAGTGTCTTCTGAAAGGCATATGTAACAACTAGATCTACTTATGCCACAGCATAATCCTTAGACACTGAGAGGTCCTGGATCTGAAGCCATGATCTGATTGCACCACACTCTTCTCTGCAATACAAAGTAATTTGGTGACATCAGATGTGTGAGTTTGGGAGAATGGGGAGGGTTGATGCTTGCAAGAGAGCTGCAGCAAGGAATCCATGTCTCAGTCCCTTTTGTCACCATTATGCTATCCCTACAGAAATACAGAAAAAACGTTTGGGGCATGGGACCAATTCTTTCAAACCTATTAGCGTGCCAAGGCACTTGATTACCACACTGCTGTAATCAAGAGCTGCTATTAACATTAGCTTCAAATATGTTTCTTACCATCCAAAATGATACAGAAAAATAAGCATTAGAGGCTGAGACAGTTCCCAGCCAAGGCTTGAACTTCAGGCAGTGGAAGAAGGGCAGGGAATGTTCCTTCCTGGACCTCTCCAGAGGACATGCCAGTTTCCCCATGCATTTCACTGGAGGCTGTGCATTCCTGACAGCTGTGGCTGAGAACGCTGTGGACATCCAAAATCTTCTGGCTATCACTTTCCTACCAGACAGTGTCATGTAGGGGGAAATAAAAAATTGGGTACCCAGAGAGCTGGAAGCTCTGCATGTCTAATCCCTTGTCCACATTTCTTGCTGTCGCAGTAGCCTCAGAGAGGCTCAATCAAGGGGCTCTGGACTCTGTGGCAGCATGAGCCTTGCTGGCTTCACAGAGATTTCTTGCAATAAGAAACCCAAATCAGTGTTTAGATATTTTTTCCCCTGACTACTACCAACTTTTACCCAACATTTCTGGGGCACATGGTAACACAGTTTGAGGTTAACACTTGCCAGAGATGTGGGAGTTGGCTTGAAAACATTTGTTGTACAGCCAGCTTTCTTCTCAGTCTGCAGGTGAGAGTTTCCTTCATGGACAGACAGATAACCACTGATTTGGTGGACAGACTGTACAATGTCCACATGCTTTTCAATTTTTTGCTCCATCCAGATCAATTGCAACAGCTGCTTCATTCCTGGAACTGGGGAACTAATTTGGATATTTGACAGCTCAGGGAATTTGGTCCCTAGGACAGAAAAAAAAAAAAAATCTATAGCAATTGCCTAGATCTTACATGAAGGCAAATAGTTTTCAGAGGTTTGGGTTTTTTGTAGCTTACCTCCAAGATTGCAATATTCATTAGTGAACAATATAACTACCATATATTACAATAAAAAACCAGTGCCAATTCCTGTACACGAAAGCAGTGAATCTGACTCTCACAAGACCAGTATTTGAGGTCTACATGACTTGTCTGCATAGATTACAGCATCATTCCCTGTGTCAGAGGAAACTGAGACAGCCAAGTCTTTACAGCTGGCTTCCCATGTACAGTGTTCCTGGGGATCTATCCCAATTTCTCCCCAATACACTTTCTAAGTTTAATCTCAAACAGCAGATAATAAATCTTGCTATTCTCAGGCCTCTGGTTTCAAGGGATACAGGTGTCTTTCACACCTCCCTCATTAGGAGAACTTTTTATGCTGATAGGATCAGCTCCCTTTGATGTGAGCAGCTGTCAGAGCCAGGGGAGCAGAGGCTGTAAAAATGGTTAGCTATGAAGTGTCAAAGCCTGTTAGAAGACTTCAGCCGCCAGACCTCAAATTGCAGTGTCTTCACAGGAAAGTGTTCTCACTCCTGCCATCTAAAGAAACATGCTCCATACCTTTTAGCAGGTATCATACCACTGGAGAGAGTCCTGGGATTGGTATCACACTTGGTAGGGTGGTGCTGAGGTCGCTCAGAGATAACTGATCTCCAAGTGAAAACTAAGGGGCTGGGGTTTTGTTTAGCACCAGCCACTGTGTGAATGCATGTGTGAACTCCAAGCCAGGAACTGAGGCTGCTTACCAGTATTGAGTATCCCTCCAGAAATCCCATGCACTGAGGCTCTGCAGTTGAGAGGACACCATTTGCTGGTTGTAAGGTCAGAACATCCCATCTGCTGCCATCTAATACTGACCAGACAGACATTTACAAGTGACAATCAAAGGAGTGAAATAACTCTTGAGCCATGCATTCAAACAGTGTCCTATGAACAACCGTATTATCAAATCCAACGTTGCCTCCTCAGAGGGTGCAGAATGCCCAGTCCAGGCAAATCTGAGGTTACCTCAGCTCACTCTCAAGGGACATAAACCAAACCACAGACAACCTGTGCACTGAAGGAGATTGGAGAGTGGTGCCCACTGAAGGCGGGGATGCAGCCTCCCCAAGTCTCTGCCCAGGTGCTGTTCCTCTGCAGAGGAGAACAAGTCCTTGTATTTATGAAGTTGGTCAGTATTTCTCATTTCTCTGCCTAATTAAATCACAATGCCCTCTCATTGCATCTTGGCCTAATTGATGAACTTCTTCAATAAAATCAGGGCTAAACATGTATTTCAATTTAAAAACATTATAATTGTTCATTAATGAAGAATGACAATAAGTTGTCATTTTAGATAGATGGTTTGATAAATACATGAAATTGTGGAATCACAGTATCACCTACTCCAGACTTTCAAGATCATGTCTGTCCCCGGAAAAGAAATTCATAAATACAAAATATTAACTCTACTTATTTTTTCTGAATGTCTCCATTTTTTCCATGTGCCACAATTCACTGTTTTTCGGGAGAGCAGTTTATAGAACATCTGCAGTTCTCAGTGAATAGTAGCATTGCCAGGTTTTAAAATTAATATATTAAAATTGTTTGACTAGGTCCATCTTACCTGGCTGTCCACTCTGTGCTATAGGACTGTTTGCTCCTCCTTGGATCCCTGTAGCTTTATCTGCAGCTTTCATTCAGAGTGATTTTATATTTACTTCCAGATCACTGATGAAAATGCTGAGCAGGATCGGGCGCCTGTGGGGCCCTGCTAGAAACAGCCACCGTCAGAGATCATTCTCTAGTTACTGTCTGAGGAGCCTAATTCACATAACAACTGTTTAATGGGGCTTATGTATAATTCTTTTTAAAAAAGGCATTATGAATAGTAGGTGAAATACCTTACTGCAGTTTAAATAGCTACATATATGCCGCTACCTTTATCCTCCAAATTGTGCTCCCCTCAAAAAATGACATTGGACATTTTTCACCGTACCCGTCTTTCTCTGAAAGCACACTGTCTGGAATTAGTTTTTCTGTCCTTTGAAATACTTTTTCAGCTGTATCTTAGCTTTAATTCCATTATTTTGCCTGGGACTGAGGTCAGTTGCACTGCTTTGTAGTGACCTGGCTTGAACAGTTCATGCCCTGGGACTACTGGGACACCAGGGCTCTTCCAGCCTCCTCAAACTTCCCTGCTGTTCCAGGGATGGTTAACGATTAACAAGAGCCGGCCAGAGTTCTCCTCAGACAGTCTCCAGGTCTCTGGGACGCAAGTTCTCCAGCTGATTTTAAAATATGGATAGCTAGCTGATGATATTTAGCTGCTTAATGGACTGGAAAGAAAACATCCTGGTTTGGTAAGAGTATTTTTGTCTTGCTTCTGTCAAACAGAGAGAAGAGCGATGTCTCGAAGATGCCTGCATTATAGCAAAGAAAACCCCAAATCTGCCTGCCTGTGGTGGGCCCGTTGCTGAGACTCTTGGGGTTTGTTTTGGTTTTTTGAACTAACATTAAGCAAAATCCCTGTTGTGTTAATCTTGTCAGGCACAGATATTTTAAGTTTTCATTAGCAATTAATCAATATAAATTTGAAGTTATAAAGTTTATATTTCCCTTCCTCCAAAATATTAAAAATAATTATTTTCCTTTTAATCCCATTTACTTTATCTTGGGGTTTTTTCAGATCTTGGTTGTTATGTTTGTCTAGCCACTGAAACACTGGCTTTTCATCAAACACGTCTTCTTTCTCATCTCTGAAGCCATGACTTCGAGACATTAATAAGACTTTTCAAAAGTTTTCCATTTTCATTCTCACTTTTGGGTTCCATTTTTTTTCCCAATGTAATTTTCCTCCCTGCCTTTGAAGCTCTAAGGATACAGTACTAGTTTGGATCTTGTGGTCAGTCATACTGAATGGAACTTACTGCTTCTGGGCTGGGACTCATCTGCTATTTATTTTTAAGCGTGAAGTTTGGGAAATTGCTGGGAAGAGGGCTCAGGGAGGAGGAGGCAGGGTGCACTCTGCAGGTGTCATGTCATCGCCCCCTCCACCCCACCACTAACTTTTCTGGCAGAACCATACATTTTGTGGTGTTATTATTTGTACATTGGAAATTTCCTGCTACCCTAGTCCTACCCACTCCTTTTTAGGTCTGTCTCATTTTCTTGCTCAGATCCCCACCAGCACTTAGAGCTGTGTCTTGCCTTTTCCCAACCCCAGTGTCAGAAAACCTCTCCCAAATATCACACATCCCTCTTGTCCTTTCCCCCAGTGACACCCATTCACAGTCACATGAAGCTCTTGCTGCTCTTCTCTTTCCCAGGAGCAGCCATGACAATTCCTTCACCCTCAGTACAGAGCAAGTCATAGCAAAGTTTCTAGTTTCCTCTTTAAAAATCCACCTAAAGAACCAAGCTGAAGGGCTGGACTGAAGGTACCCTCTTGACAGGAAGGGGGGACCCACCACATATCACTCACAGCTCACACTTTTGCTGTTGGTCATACTCTATTTCCAGGTAAAGACATGACTCTCATGGTGGGTAAAGAGGGCTGAAGTCCAAAAGCGTCTCTCATGCTGGATTCAATGTCTTTTGTGGTAGAAGAACCAGTTTCTATATTTTTTAAAGCTTTGATAATGTACTTCCATATGAAACTGCTGCTATGTGTTTTCCAAACAGATGTCCCTCATAACTACATTTTTTTCCTCTCCACACATTGCAGACAAGTGATTGTAGGGAACCAGACAGAAGACAGCAGTTCCAACGGTGAACAGCCTCACTGTGATGATCTCAGTAGCCCATACTCAGATGTTCTTGCTTCTCAAACACCTAACCCCCCCTTCAGATGAAACTGGCATTCATGGAAGGATCTGAGCCTAAATCAAAACTGGAACAGATTAAATGAAACCAGTACAGTTCTCCTGACTGCAGAGAAAAGCTCAATGCTGTGACTGCCTATTAAACACTGATACCACAAACCTGAATTAGTTCAGGAGAAGAAGAAAAAGAAAAATGTCTTTCAACAAAGGACAAACTTGAAAAATCCTGGATGCATAAGAGGAACTCCTAATGGCCATATTTGAGCAACTTTGCTGGAGTTGCCTGATCAGTATTTTAGATCCTGATGATGATTGTAAAATTTTTCCCTTTTTAAAGTAAGGATTCAGACTCAAACACCTCTCCCAGTTACGTGGTGCAAAGGGCGTGCTGCCAGTTGAGCGCTTCTCATGAAGACCCATTTGGCTGAGAGCAGATTTACTCCTCCAGCAGAAAGTCTGTACCAGTTACTCCCCGAGTCCTGTAAAGAGTTCTGCCTTGTTCACCTTAATGCACACTGAGTCCTGTTATCCTCAGGGGTGTCTCCAGCATCGGTTTTCACTGGCATGTCTTGCTGTGAAAGAAAGCAGCATCCCATCGATCTCACTGAACAAGCAGCGTAACCACTATTGTTTATATATCATAAGAGCCACAATTCATCTATTTCTGGCTCTGTCCTCAGGTCACACTCATCAGCGGCATCTTAGTGACACCTCCACTTGGTCATCCTCTGAAAAATGAGCAATAATGTCAAGTGCAACATCAACAATAAAACTTTGCTTTTAGAGGGGTTACAACTTCCTTCACTAATGTAAAGCTCAGCAATTCCCTCAAGGATAGACCATGATTTTTATTTACTTTTCTATTGCAAAAAAATATTTGGGTTACTTAAAATTCATTAAAACACTGATTACCTAGAACAGCCTTTAAAAAGCTAATGCCAGCACTAGTTATCTCAAGTGAGTGTCTTACTGAATAAAGTCATTAGCTTTACCTGCTGCCCGCAAATGCAGTTTTGCTACCACTAACCCATTACGTTTTGCTTCCATTTTGAAATGGTAGATGGAAAAGAAACTGTTAATATTGAACAATCTTTAAATGTTATCTGCCAGTTACCCATGTAGTAGAAAAACAGAATTGTGTTTATCATCTTTTATATCAAAGGAAAATGCTGGCAAAACCACAAAAGCAACATTGCATTTCTGCATGAGTCGCCCGCTTGCAGCTGGGGCTGACACATAGTTCAACAGAAGCTACAGCCCTCCATCGGGGTCACAGCAGCTTCTCAGTGCAGTGGGGAGGACAGGTTTAGCTCAGCTGGAGTAGAGTCAGAAGGGCAACTCACACTCCCTCCCACTTCAGTCACCTCTGCTCTCTCCACCTCTCCTCACCCATGGGGCTCCACCAAACCCAAGCAGCACAGGCAAAGGTCCATGAGTGGGCGAGGAACCCATAGGGCTCCACGAAGCTGGAACTGCAGAGTTGGGCTGAGGAAGGCAATGAGAGCTGGAATAGATGTAAGACTGCATAGGTACTTGCTGAGCCAAGGACAACACAAAATTCATTTGAAACTTGAGGAAAAGCTTAGAAATTCCAGGTCTCCAAGCAGGCAGCAAAAGGTCCTACAGTGAAGCGCTGCCAGAGCAGTCTTATGTTGTGTACAGGGAATGTTACCAGAGAGTGGGTGGGTTGTGTTGTGTTTAAAAAGTCTTAAACACAAGAGACAGACTAAATCACCAGGCATATGTTTGTATTGTGGGGTTTTTTTTAATCTTCGAATTTTTTAATCTCTGAGATAAACCCTTCTGCAGTTTGATTTTTGAGCAAACTGACTGCTACTGTTGATGGGCTTGGAAACCTCTCAAGGCATAAAGTCTGTTGAGTCAGACTGAATCATGAGCAGATGGAGAAAACGAGGAAAGGCTACAGGAACTGAAGGTGCAACATGGACAGAGTTGTATCAGAGAACCAAACATTTCCATCAGTCAACTCAGATGACCACAACAGCCTCCCCCTCTCCTCAGATACCCTTACCTTTTCCTAGAGCTGAGGTAGTTCTCACAGGAGACACGAATCAACTCTCTTTTGTTGGCACCAGCTCTCCTGCTGCAAACTAGGAGTTGCCTTTAACCTCACTGCAATCACACAGTATCATCACAGACAGCCTGAAAAGGACCCAACCATCTAGACCCAATTTTCTCCCCAAGGATGCAGCAACTGCACTTTGATCATTCCTGCCACATCCATCTATCCTGACCTAGAACATCTCTCCTGCAACAGTTCTGCATTGCCTGCCAGTGCAGTCTGCTCCAGCATCCTCCTCCCTGACTCATGACAGACTCCTGTCACCCTGTTCTTCAAGAACCTCTTATCCAGAAATTGATTCCAAGGACATCTCTGAAAGATGGGAATGATCCCATTTGTAGCAACTGGTGTTCTTTCATTTCTTGCACTGGAACATGACTCAAAGTACATAATTACTGAAAAGATGTTTATTTTTTTCCCTTTCCAATTACCTGGAGATGGAAGGCAGACAGTATGAAGTATAAAAACAGCAATAAATAATATGCAAAATGCAAGCCTATCTTCTAACAGATAACTTGGGAGGAGGGGAGAGAGAAATGCATTTGACAGAATCACAGGATCACGGAATGGTAGGGGTTGGAAGGGACCTCAGGAGATCATCTAGTCCAACCCCCTCTGCCAAAGCAGGTTCCCTATACCAGGTTGCACAGGAAAGCGTCCAGGCGGGTTTTGAACATCTCCAGAGAAGGAGACTCCACACCCTCTCTGGGCAGCCTGTCCCAGAGCTCTGTCACCCTCACTGTAAAGAAGTTTTTCTTAAGTTTGTGTGGAACTTCCAGTGTTCCAGTTTTTGCCCATTGCCCCTTGTCCTGTCACCAGCCACCACTGAAAAGAGTCCGGCCCCATCCATTTGGCCCCCACATTTCAGATATTTATAGACATCAATAAGATCCCCTCTCAGTCTGCTCTTCTCCAGGCTGGAGTCCCAGCTCTCTCAGCCTCTCCTCGTAGGGCAGATGCTCCAGGCCCCTCATCATCTTTGTTCCTTCTGTGACCTTTCTATACATACCCATTTCAAGGCCCTTCCACACTTTGCTCTCCAGTGAGCACTTTACTTTCCCTTTCCCTGGAGTCCTCCATTACCAGAGGTCTCCCCTGTGTGGTCTGCAGCGTTCACAGATGGCTGAAATGCTGCACCCACCAGTCAAAAATGTGTGACCTAAATCAGCTCATGCAGCTGCTTCAAAGACATAGTTGACTTCCGTAAAAATGCCACCCCAAGCCACCAACCCCACAAAAGCCACATCATTCTCCCCAGTCACCCACGTGGGGTGAAGTCCTCTCCTGCTATTCTGTCAGATGTCCTCGTCTGAGCACTGGCACCAGCAGCCCATCACCGAGATCCATTTCAAACCCTGAGGAGCCCCACCACCAGCTCCAGCCGTGCATGGTCTATAGACTAGGTACAACAGGAAGAATGATGTCCTTCTGGGCCATTGACTTCACCGAGTTTCTCTGTATTTTGAGTAAAAGGCCTCAAGGGCCTGTCCTGGCAATGGCTTCTGTGAGGGCAGCCCAGACCATGGGGCCTGCCGCAGAGCACTCCGGAGCTTCAGCCACATGGTTCTCATCACAACTGCATCAAAGTGAGGAACTTCTTAAATTGTAGATCACAGAATCACAGAATGTCAGGGATTGGAAGGGACCTCAAAAGATCATCCAGTCCAAACCCCCTGCCAGAGCAGGAACCTAAATGAGATCACACAGGAAGGCGTCCAGGCGGGTCTTGAATGTCTCCAGAAAAGGAGACTCCACAACCTCCCTGGGCAGCCTGTTCCAGTTAAAACGTAGGCCCATATATGGAGTAAGTTTTCCATTTCCAAATGTTCTCCACAATTTATTTTAATCAAGCTTAATTTCTTAAAATAATGACTATCCCTCTATACAATTTCTTAAAATGCATTTTGCATATGTTGGCAGTAATTCACACACATAAATCATTCAACTGCTAACCATCTATGGCTTTGAAAGATACTTAACCATCATTTCCAGGAGGATTTCATAATAATCTTTTAATTGCCATATTACTAGAATATATTGAAGCTCAGAGGTGGTGAGAGATTAAGCCTCATTTTCAAAAGTTCCCACATGCACAGCGACATTCTCTTTCCTGCTAAGTACATATGAGCTATAGATCTTTTACATGACAGCCTAGTAGCTTTGAATTGTCACTTCATTTGCATTCATTTGCTCTTTCTGTTACAAAACTACCATGTAAAAAGAAAAAAAAAGAAAAAAAATGCATATGAACCATCCTCTTCTCCAACCTTTAGTATTTTGGTAACAGCAGTATTGGAGATACTAACAAAACATTACAAGTCAGGGAGAAAGCACTTAACTGCTGGGCCTTTCTGAATACTTAAGGCTATCAAAAAATCATCATTTGAGTATGAGGCCTTAGGGAGGATTCACGTGCAACTGCTCAGGATTTAGATGCACTACTGTGAGGAGAGCATACCAACATGCGTGACTGGCCCCAGTCATAGTCATGGTCTCCTGATACTGCTTTCCACTTCTATAGCATTGTGCATCTTATCAGCTAAAGCCCACTATAGGCTTGAAAGTAATCTTTATTTTAGCAGTGACAAAACTCCCCTCAGAAACCACTATTACCATCCACAGAGAAAAATACCGAGGTGTGCAAACGGCTGTTTAAGCGTAAGTAATTTAGCATGCCTGTTTGCATCAGCTGTACCTGTCTCTAGAATCTAATCCCACTCAAGAATCACCCTTCCACCTGGTGGAGCTTCAACACATGAATTCTGCTCCTGCAGGTGCCACAGTTACACAATTTATTTATTTAAGCAAACATGGCCAAAGGACATGTGAAAGGCTATGCAAGTGGTGGCAAGGTACACAAGTGCACACCCCAAAACATTCTTGGAGAGTGTGTTACAATTGGGTTGTGGCATTTGGGATTTGGGGTTTGTTATTTTATTAAGGGGGCAGAAGGGGCTACGCTACACCACTTTACATACTGTGGTGGGTTGGCCCTGGCTGGCTGCCAGATGCCTACCCAGCCACTCAGTCACTCCCTCTCAGCAGGACAGGGGGGGAAATGGGATGAAAAAGCTTGTAGGTCAGGATTAAGATAGGGGAGTTTGCTTACCAGTTACCATCATAGAATGGTTTGGGTTGGAAGGGAGCTTAAGGATCATCCAGTTCCAACCCCCCTGCCATCAGCAGGGACACCTTCCACTAGACCAGGTTGCTCAAAGCCTCATCCAGCCTGGCCGTGAACACTTCCAGGGATGGAGCATCCACAGCTTCTTTGGGCAACCTGTGCCAGTGTCTCACTACCCTCACAGTAAGCTGAACATGAGCAAAACAGAATCACCTTGGGGAAAATTAATTTAATTTATTGCCAATTAAGATAGATTTGGGTAGAGAAAATGCGTTCTGCATTACTGTCCTTAAGCTGGTTGAACAGTCTTCCTCCTTTCTTTAATTCTCTCAATCAAATCATACTATAAACCACTATTAGATGTGCTCTCAGTCCCCCAAGACAGCTGAAAAATTCCTTCCCTTCGTGTCGTGAGTATTTTATTTTCCAGTTACATGAGATGGAAAGACATCTTTCATTCTGGAACTCCTTTGATTTCATTTTGCCTTTTTTTTTTATTGCAAAGATTTCCTGATGTCAGACCTTAGGGATTTTATACGACACAAAATTTAGCCTCTAATGGGCTTACAGGTTTTTCCAGAAATATTTCTTATTTTTAAATCAAGTCTTGATATAGACATTATGTCTTCTTTGGAACAAGAATATTTATATGTAGAAGCAATCCTCATTATTTGCATCTCACTTTTTTTATTAAAAAACCCAAACAAATTAAATAAACATCACAAGGAGTGCACATTTGAGTGTAACCACCACACTCCCCTGTACAGGATTTGTACACAGTATCTAGGCACAGCACATATTCATGAGTCAATTGAATCCATCCTGTTTTACATTTCAAAGGTTCAAGTTCAGGCTCTCCATGTTTGCATATCTGGAACGGTATGTTAAACCACCCTCGAGGCCACATTCAAGAAATATTTATCAGATTTCGCACAGAATTTCCAATAAAAACCATGTATAATCAATGAGGAGCAAGTCATTTGGGCTTTAGTTCCACCTCTCATCTTTATAGAGTGGAGAAGAGATGGGCCTTTGTTGCAAGTCCCGGCAGCGGTGACAGTCAGGGCTTTTTTAATTAAAAGGAAAAAAAAACCCAACAACAACAAAAAAGAAAGGAGAATAAAAACAGACCAGCTCTGATATAAATGCTTTAAAAACCCATTTAATTTAAAAACAAGAAGAATCCCAGACCATCATGATTCCAGTATTCAGTCTTCTATTCATATGGGTTTTGGTAACATATATATCATGAAAGAAACTGGGATCTTCATGGAATAGTAAACCGTTGAGGCTAAACCTCCGACTCCTCCCTCTTTGCACTTGTACCACACTGTGGTGAAGCTCTGCAGCCGTTTTTCCCCATCTTATGTTGGAGAGAGGATGGATTTTAACTACGTGGGGACCGAAATGCAGCTCAGAGGCAATGCACTAATCAGTCTTTTTTGGTTCTTCATAAAGTTAAAAATGCCTCTAATAAAAATGATATAAATAACATTCAGTGTCCCATACTGTTCAAGAAAAGGGAAATTATAGCTTTAATGTTCCACTGAGAGACGATGAATACAATTTTCCCCCTCTGAGTTTGCACGCAGTAATAAAATATTGATCTTTATGACAAAACAAGTTAGATTTGTATGGAGAACAGTTCAGGAGGGTTTCATAGCTCGCAGCAATGACAGCAGAGCATATAACATTAAAGATTAAGTGTCAGTTCACTGAATTAATGCCCCAGTGTAGCCAAGTAAAGGGTTCTGCAAAGAGACATAATAGTTTCTTTTCCTTGTTTATGAGTTTCCGAGTCATCATCGTTTAATTTGTCATCTGTACTACTGCAGATCAGTTTGAGATGGGTTATTAACATATCTGGCTCCTGTGCTCCAAGCCATATGTCCCCAATGTAAACAGAAGTCAGGAATACACAAACAGCTGTGGAAGAAAAATTAGAGAAAATCAGAAGATATTATTTTTCCCACATGGTAATGCAAAACCAAAGCATTTTACCTCCAGACCTGTGTTTTAAAATAATTTCCTAACTCTTTTCCTAGATGGAAAATTTGAGGGGTTTTTGCTCATGCAAAGCCAATAATCCTCCTCACACTAAGGAAAGAAAACAGCTTCTTGTTAGCATAATCTTCTGACCTCTTTAAATAAAAAGTGTGAAATCTGACCTGTGGCTTTTGCTATTGAATGATAGCATTGAACAGCATATGGATCAGAACCCACACCCACATGGACTCATTTGTTGCAGACTATTTTTCCCCTTGGAATTACCTTTTTGATACCCCACTGAACTCAATTTTAGTCCTAGAAAGGAAAGTTTCTTTGAGGGAGTATGACTGCTGTACTACCAGAAACCCCTACAGTGCGACCCTATGCTGTGCCACCAACCCCTGTGCCCACACCCACCGAAGACATAGCTTTTACTCTGCAAAGTGATGAGCACCAACGGACTTGGGCAAACTTCAAACTGTTCTGATGAATTACAAAAACCATGGAACTACCTACTTTCTACCATTACCACCTCGTAACGTGAGTGACAAGGAAGAGATGAGTTACCTTTCTTGTTTGTGTTCTCTTCTGCCATTGCTGACAGGCACAACGTTTTCACAAGTTCATGAAAGCTGTTGTTGGTCAGGCCCTGAGCATCCATTAGGTGAAGCATGATTGAACTGAACAAACAGAGCTCTTTAAAGAGTCCGGCTGTCCCACTGCTGGCCTCGCAGATCTGGGTGTAAAACTTGAAGATGTTGGTTCTCAATGTCTTATCCCTGAGTATCTCCTGCACTGCCACTGGGTGTGGCAAGATGCAATTCTGCAGCCACCGCAGAGTTAATGACGCATTTTGCACATTGAGGCTGTGCACAACCATGGACCTTACAAGCCATTTAGTCACTACATAAGTGGATGCACAGGTAAGACTGAGTGTTTCATCTGCAAGGTCAGCACATCTGAGGGGCTCCCCTCCATGTTTGGGAGGCGGTGCTGGGAGAACAGGCTCCCAGTGGGCAAATATGGAATTCAGATGACCTCTGCACTTCTCCAGCTCAGAGACATTCAGGTCTGCAGCAGTGATGTCTTCTCTTTCTATCTCCTTCTTCTTCCGAATGTGATGATAGGCATGAGATGAGGCTTGAGATTTGTACTTTTCTTTAATATTTCCTGTACAAAGAAAAACACCACCAAAACAAACATCAGATACTCCAAAGGATTTTCTCAGTACAAAATTATGCAAGAAAGACAGTATCACATGTTGTTTCAGTTGCTAAAAGGAGAAGTACCAGCCTCATTCAGCATTCAGCAGCCTAATTGAGCACATAAACTTTAGAGCAAATGGGCTGCAGGCAGCTCCCTGTGACTCACAGACCGAAACACCTTTCTGACTGCATCAGCCTAACTTTGAGGTGAGCAATGATACCACCCAGGCCCTGGCCCACAGCTCAGCGAAGCCAAGGCAGTATTTCAGAGGTCCACAAGATGCAGTTTTGCCAGTAAGGCTACCTCATGAGAAATGCTCAAGCTGCTATTCTCTGGGCTTGCGGAGGCACGGCACACACCTGCCTATCAGCACAGCTATGTTGCTTGTGCACGGCACAGGCTAAAGCAGCAAAGCCTGCCTGCCTTCCTCCAGCACAGCTGCACCCTGCTGAGTGCCTGGCTGGCAGGGTGCTGCCAACCCAGGGGACGTGAATTTTTCACACCCCAATGGAAGAGACAGGTAGCTGAAATTTGTGACGCAGCGCTGCCCTCCGTTAGATGCTGCCTGTGTCACGGGGAGCAGCAAAGCTCCCAAAAAGCAACGACACTTTGCCATCACCACACATACCACACACAGTATTTTATGGCAATCTGCTTTTTAAGAGTCATTGAGAAAATCGTCAGAAATTTCAATTATGTTGCACTTTGTAGCTTAAAATGAACTAAATATATTTCAGCATTTTTTTTCCCCAGGGCTGTGGAGGATGGGGACAACTCTTGAAATACAACCTCAGAAACAATATTTCAGATAAGGTTCCATTTTTGAAACTCCTCTGTAAGTTCTGAGGCTTGGAGGAACAGATTTTTTTTAAACCACATATACAGTAAATTACAGATGTCACTATAATAACTCTAAAAATCCTCAGAAAGGTACTAAAAGGGTGTGAAAACCTAAAGCTTTTACAGTATCCCTTAAATACAGTCATACTTAAATAATTAGTTTAACTGATACAGAACATTTAAAGAAACCTACAGAAGTTTTAATGTGCACCAAGAGGAGTTGTTGTATGTGCAGGAAACCAGTATTGTTTAACACCTTCCACTACAAAGTTCCTTGTACATTTTATTCACAGAGATAATGAAAGAAGTTGTACAAGTCCAAATGTATTTTTCCTTTCTTCCAACACTGATGACAATAAGAAAAACTTTCACTTTTGCTTGTTTTACTGGTAGTTTTTACTCACATTTCACTTTCAGATCTCACATCCCCACTCAGAATGATTCAAAGTTTGAGCACAAAGCCTCCAGGCACTGGGGGGTTTTTTTAAGATCTAATTCAAGAATACAATTTTTCAAAGCCTGACACAAAATCTACAACTAAGTTTCATTTTAAAGCTCTTCCCCTTCTTAAAACTGTGTTTCTCCAAAGCTTCCAGAATTGTGTTAAAGTTAGAAATCACTGCAATGAAGACCTGAAAAATGTCTTTCCGTTTCCATGCCTCCTCCCCGCCAAGCTGTATCAGACTGTCTGACAAAAGTTATTAATGCTACTTCCTATGAAGTTTGCCTCACTTGTATGGTTAGCTTGTAACAACAATATTGCTTTTCTGAAATATCTTAGTACTTACTAAGCAATTCTTTGATTTGGTATTTTTGAGCAAGAGTCTGCACATCCTCTTGCAGTTCCAGGTCTTTTTCAACGACGCTCCACTTATGCAGCAGCAGGAGGATCTCTTTGTTTGAGAGAACGCTGTCATTCACAGTGAACCGGCTCATTTCTTTGAAGGCCTCCACAACTACCGCACGATATTCCAGCACAGAATTGAGTGTGCTGAAAAACTGAGTCAGTTTGGATAGATCTAAATTAGTCCTATGAAAAGAAAACAAAAGCGCCATGTATTTTTCTGCATGCTAATTAATAAAATAAGTACAGGTTTTTTCTCCTTACAGTCTCTTCCTACAGTCTTCTCCTGACATTCTCTAGACATATACTTCTGTTTCTCAGCACACCAGTAATAACTGGTTTCATTCCCACTGAATCCCCAGTGCTTTGCTCCATTAGTGTTTGGCAGAAGAGACAATGAAAAAGTCTTTGCCCTCCTGCCCGTAAACAGCAAAGGCAGATGGCACACAAGGAAACGGCCAGAGGCCTGCAGCTCTACCTGCACTTCTTTATTTTGCATGAATTTTCAAAATTTTGAGGACATAAAAATAAAAGTAGTTTCTCCAGGCTGAGGCAATATTTGTCTGCATGAAGAGCTGCAAGTGCTATTGTGAACTCAAAGAGAACTGGTTACCTATTTGCTTTCTACTATCTCTGCTGCAATTGCTGTGCTTAGACCAGTTATGTGCTCTAGATCTGGAGAGAAGAGACTGACCCCTTCTTAACACTGTTGTGTTAAACTCTGCATGGTTTCTCTTTGTACAGTTTGCACGTGTGGTACAGACATAGAAAGTCTAAGCCTTCAGAGAGTATGATGGATCCTTGCAGCAAACAGCATTGCTAACTGCAGGCTCTAATCCATCAGGAAAAATGTAAAACACAGCAGCTTAAAAATGGCCAGTAATTAAGGATGTAGAACCTGACAGTAACTGTGCATCAGCTGTTGTTTCCCATGTATTCAAACAGCTAAACCTTCCTGTCAAAGAAATCTCATCAAAATTCATGACTCAACATTCAAACTGAAGGGGAAAAAAAAAGCAATAAACTACCAGAGATCAAGAAATTCTTCCGGCCTTAATAAATGTCAAACCGGACGGAGGATGAGATGCAAATTGATTAAAAAAAAACAAACAAAAAAATAAAAAACAAAAAACCCCCAAAAAACTTACCGAATGTGTTTGATTAATGTGATCAAAACATACAGAAATTCATTTACAAGCTGAATCGGAAGAAACTTCCTGTTCTCCTGGGACTGATTCTTGCTTTCTCTCTTGCCTCCTAAATTTGTTAGCCACAGAGTATGGAGTAAGGAAATAATTTTATTTAACAGCTTGTTTTCTAGAAACCTGAAAAACAAAAAAAGAAGCAAACATCCATTTGGAAGGTAGATCCTGACCAGGAACCAGTCCAACACCTAGAGAGGACCATATTCTAATGCATTTTGGAGCCATGAATGGCAAAAGGTGCCTCTCAGCCAGGACCTCATCAGGGCATGAGAGCATGCCCCTTAGAAGCCCCAGCCACACAGAGGCCCTGGTTACTGCCCTCCTCTTACACTGTTCCAGCTGGGGACACTCAGCAGTGTTATCACAGCGCCTGCATGAGACTAGTGATTTCTCACTTGCACCTTTCATTACACAGTTCTGCCAAGTATTCCATTACGTTGCAACCTTGCCACCATTTCTTTGGAGCAGTTACTGTTCAAGACAGCTTGGTACCTTTACGCTCCTAAGACTTCAAGTAATGACAGCAGTGAGCCATATATACTTTGTTATTCTAAGGGGGGGTGTGCAATCTCATTTTTGTAGAGGATGTAAGAAGAATACTTCTCAATAGTAAAACCACAAAATAAGTATTGGGTGCCAGAGGCCAAAACCAGGCTTTTTCACTTCCAAATGAACTGAATTGTACCAAGGAGAGGTGCACAAGGGGAGCAGTACTGGGAACCTGTTCAAGCCCATCACACTATAGATGAAGCAGAAACTTTGCCTGAACCTGTCAGGGGAATCTGTGCAAAACAGACTTCGTGTGTGTGTGTGCATGCACGTGGTACGTGTGCACGTAAGTGAGGGAGAGGCAAGGGGAGAAGGAAGGAGCGGGAGGAGAAATGTTATAGACACCTCTAATTCCTTATTGTGCCAATTACTGCGTAGGAAGCCCTATGACAGGATGTGAATTGTGGGTATTTGAAATGAGTCACACATGCTAAAACAAGGTGCCATTTTGTTTTCTAATTTTTCATTAAAGCATTATCAAAAACATGAAGCTCTCCTCACCATTGTCCTACTACAACCTGAAAGCATCTTGATCATGTTTTTAGAAACACAAGGGAACATTTCAAAGTTGGGTAAGTTCTGTCAGCATGGCCCTAGGTGCCGAATGTCACAGCCGCTGTCAGGCCATCTCCATATCTGTCACCCTTGTTTTCATACTCAGCTGCATAATTATTCTACTGTGAACAATAAAATTGTTCCCATTTCACTAGTATTTCCCTAGTTACCTTTTCTCCAAGATGTGCAGTATCCAGGTTAGGAGGCTGTGATCTTGTATCAGCTCATAGGCAGCTCTGGTGACATGGGCAGCATTTTGTAATATCTCCAGAATATGACTCTGAAACAGAAAATATATTTTGTTCTTTTACAAAATTAGAATATAGTCAGAATCTAATTATTATCAATCTTTAGGAAGGCTATAGTGAGCAATCTGACTGCTGTCTGGGATCTGATCAACTTACAGTCAAAATGTATTACCAAACACCACATGTTCTTAGCAATCTCAGGGAAGAAAACGCATTATCTTTTCCAGGCCTCGTACACACAGATGCTACTCTTAAAAAGAAGTCTTAAGGTAGCAAGACAATCTTCTCTTTTTGTCCAAGATTTGACGCTAACTGAGATATTCTAACAGACTGGAATTCTCAAGGTGGATGCTTATGAACGTGAGAGCTTCTGGCATGTGAGTTTTCTTCCTGCTAAAGCACTGTACAAGTAATATGCTGGTTAGGGAATAAGGAGACCTAAAAAAGCAAAGGCTCTGACTGTATGAGCAAAACTGTGACATCTGCACTATTTTCCAAGAAGCAGCAGAAATACAACTAGAGCCAGACCACCAGTTGAAGAAACTGAGTGAGGTTCCATGATGGCAGGGACCTGTTCCAATTTCAGGGGACAGGGATGTGGCTCTGGTTTAGGCATAAGCAATTATTTCCCCTCCACACATACACAAAATCAACAAGGAAGAGATTTTCAAAAGGGCTAGGGAAGAGTCAACTGCTCCTTTCTGCTTTGTGTTTGTTGAAGATCTCCAAATCATGCAAACCATGCAAATCATGCAAATCATGCAAATCACCCAAATCATGGGTTTGAGTTTGGTGGGTTTGTTTTGGTGGGGTTTTTTGTTTGTTTGTGTTTTAAAAAAAATTCTTACCTGGGAGCCCTCATCACACAAAGGACTGTTGAAAAAGGAAAGAATGACCTGGAAAATCCTCTGGTAGTCATAAAGCTCGTAGCAATGTTTATCACGCAGCCCTTCTCCAAGAAATCTGAGAATCCATTCACGTTCCGTTTTGTACTAGAACCCATAAGAAAAATACCATCATCAGACATTTCAAAATAACACCTGCTCAAAAAGAGGACAAAAAAACTGGTTCCCTGGGAGTGCCAGCACAGTGCTTAGCAGCTTTTTCTGGACTTCTCGATTTTCAGCCCTATCAAATTTAAACAATAACATCCATCAGGAACAGTTACTCTGCAGCCCGAATCTGCACTGATAATGCAACTTTAGAAGTTGCTGTTTCTAAAACACCTCAGTTGAACTCAATGTTAATAATCTAAACTAAAATATGAATGTAACCTAGCTAGGGCAGAACATTCTGTTTATTGTGCTTACGGAGCCCACACAGCACAACTCATAATTTCATTATGCGTTACTACTAAGAACACAACAAAGAAACCTAGAAATAATATTTCTAATTTCAATATGAAACAAAACAAAGATACCTCTAATTAATTACCTATGGGAGAATAAGATCTCATTGCATCTTTATGTCTTTTTTTCTATTATTTTCTGAAGAATTAGTAGATACTTAAGATGGAATTCTTACATTACCTCAAAATCAAAACTGTAGAAAAGCTGGAAAAACCCCGGTACTTTTCTCAGGTCCAAATACTGGTGTGACAGAAGGAATCTGTTTACCTTTACATACATGTGCTCCTCTGTGAAGAGAAACAATGGTTATTGTGGGTGAGGACAACGTTCACGATACACAACCAAGCAGAAAAATAAATGGAACCTGTATTTTACAGTGTTCCAACTGGGTGTCAGACCAGCACATTAATTACAGTCAGGAGGCCTTCTGCTCTAAGGTTGATTATATTGTTGGCCGTCCCTCCTCTTCTCTTCCCTACAGACCAGACATGTCCCCCATGAGCAGTGGAACAGGTTGCCCAGACTACACAATCTCCATCTTTGGAGGCTTTCTAGGATCAGTCTGTAGGTCTTCTGTGGAAAGTGGGCTGCTCTCATAGCTGGCCCTGCTTTGGGCAGAGGGTTTAGCTAGAGAGCTCATAAGGTCTCTTCAAACTGAAATACTCCCCGATGTTAGGATTCTTCTTTGCAGCAGTAGCTTATATTGATTCAGTGTCTAAGGACAAAAGTACACTTGGGCCAACCTAGTCTGATCTGCTGAACAGGACCCACACACTCATCTACTCCTCTGCCCACCTCCACCCCAAAATTTTGAGGTGGTAGTAGCTTCATCCCTGATGGATCAGACCGGTTTTGAACACGAATCAAAATGGCACTTCCTACTTCTCCAGAAAGGCAGTCTACACAAGCACTGGGTTTTTCTTTGAAACACAGGACAGCAGATTTTATGGCTCCTACCAGTGTCACAGCTATCCCATCTTCCAGTATGGATCAAGGACATTACTCCGTGCACAGTAACTCACCCCAGGAGTTCAACATGCACAACAGGTTACAGTACCTGGCTTCAGAATCTGCTGTGCCACACGAGCAATGTAGAGGGTCAAAGAGAAGGTAAATCTGAGGTTCGGCTGACGGATTCCATTTTGCACAGCATCCAAGAGATACAGCAACTGCAGCACAAGAGAAGAGGGGAGAAAACTCTAAACCATAACCCAAACAAATACAACAGGAGAGCATGAATACATACATAAGCTTTTACGACATTTCGTAGGCCATAAACCAAAGACCAATTCCATCAGGATTTCCATTCCTACAAATTAAATTCCCAAGAATTTCTAAAATATACTTTCCTTCCTTTTTCTGACTATTGATTACAACAGGAGGAAACACAAAGCAATAAAGGAGAAACAATGGAACAGAAGATAAAAAGCTGCTTTTAGCTCTCTCACCATGTGCACGTAGGTGGATTAATAAAGCACCGACTCCCCCCGTAAGTGTCCATGACCTAAAACGTTTGTCTAATCTGGCAAACTACCAGCTGAGCTCAGTCTCACCTGACTCTTCTCTCGAAAGCGAGCTCCTTCCAAATGAGAACGAAATGAAGCCAGGACAAAATATGCGGCTGCTCTCATGTTGGAATCATAGCTGCTAAGGGCAGCTACTGTTAGACCCAGGGCGTTGACTTCGACAAACTTGTGACATGCCACTACACACTCTGTGTGGGAAGAGGGAAAAAATGAAAGGAAATCACACAGTGCGTTATATTGACATGTCATGGAGCACACAACAGCACTATAATCCTTAACAAAACTTCTATTCACAAACTATTACTTCACAGCACACTGAAGACTCCTTCAGCCAAAGGCATTCCGCAAATCACTCTGAGCAGGAATCCTTTACCTGAGCTGAAATGAATCTGGTTAGTCTCATTTACGTGGGACAGAGATGATTCTGCCTGCTAGACCATGCAAAGTTAGGAGGAAATTCTGTAAAGACTTATCTCATTGTTTCAGGAAAGTTAAGTACAAAGAAGAACAAGAGAGAAAATTCTCCTCAAAACATTTTCTGGGCACTTGATAAGACTGTGCCTGAAAGAAGGATCAGCACAGCCAATGAAAAGCCCATCTGCAGTAAAGAGCTTCTGTAATCAGACAGGAGAATAATACATGAATAAGCCATGAGCCACACCAGTTGTTACTGTGCAGGCATGAGTGATTCTGCTGGTAAGCAAAGTACTAACCTGTATCCCTATGCCTTTCTGGGACAAAAAAAAAAAAAAAAATCCAGCAATGAACAGGAACCAGCCAAACAGAAAACACAGCCTTGAATCTAAAATTTATCTTCCATAGTGTTTTGCCATCAGGATTTAGAGTTTCTCATTTAAGGACTGCATTTTGAAGAGCTTGTGCCATTTCTACCCACTGATGGCTAGAAATTACTTGATGTAAAACCTCCAGAATATCTCCTGTGCTATTTCTGTTCCATTCTATTCCATTCAGTAACGGAATACAATGGCACCTTTGTTGTATTTTACCAGCTAAACTGCAAATGTATTGTGGTTCTGAGTTTAGCAACAATATTCACATATTTTCTGGTAATTCACACTGAAGGTCAAGAGGAAGTTTCTGAGAAACAAATATTCATATTTAAGAAGAGACTGTAGTCTTACTGACAAATACCTATATTTGGTCCACTGATTTCCTCCCCCACCACTACCCACACACAACTAAAATATATTTATATTTTTAATATATATTTATGTAAAAATCACAGATTATTTATGTTCCCGTACCAGCAGCTGGGCTGCTTCTCTCCTCTCTTCCTCACTGCCAGAACTCCTACTTCAATTTCATGCCTGGCAGTTTCATACCAGCTCAGCTAATTACAGGCCAGGCAATGGGAGGGTCTCCACCTCCCAGCACTGCCTCCCAACCAGCCCACTGCTATGTGACCAATGCAAAGGCATCACTGAATTGCAGTAACAGATCTTTTCAGTGAGTGGTTTTACAA
>NW_010333478.1:8513-11195 GCF_000700745.2 Antrostomus carolinensis | reverse complement strand
TCCTCAGCAAAGCACATCAAGTTTAACTGGTATAATTCAAAACACCTCAGTCATTCTCCTAGTGAGCTAAAAGATCCCCGTTTGTTAGCATGGGATACCTCTCACATCACCAAAGCCCATAAAGATAGAGTTCAACCCTCCCCTACTTCCAGGCACTGGGGAAGACCACCACCTGACTGACAAAGTAAAAATGGTGATAGGTAAGAGGAGTACCAACAAACGGGCAGGAGAAAGAGGAACAGAGCCCAGAAAGATACCTAATCTATGCCTTCTGCTACCTTCTGCCTGTGGCAAAACAACTCAGCACTCCCCACTTTTCAGGCAAGATGCAAGGGTGCAAGGTAAGCACTGGGAAATGGATGCTTTCTGTTGAATCCCGAGTGAACACGCAAAGATGATCTAAAACTCATGTGCCTGCAGAGGATTCTCCAGCACTTACAGACACCTCACCTCATAGCCCTGGGCCTACACAACAACCTCTCTTCAGTACAGGATCAAATATGTGCTGTATGCCCTTTCACAGCAAGCCACCACATGGCTCTCCTTCAGACTGTAGTTCTTGAGAACTATTAATGTACACCAACTAGACAGACCAAATGCGTAATTTTATGGGGTGGTACCACATAGTGAAATCCAAGGTCCTCACTCCAGCAGTAAAGTTCATGCTGGTCACAGAAAGATTTATTTGGAAAACTTTCTTTCACTGAAAAAATGCAGTGGAAATATTTTCCATCCAGTTGACCTCGGAAAGTACGTTCAAGAACTAACAAAATAACAAGTTATTATTATTAAAAAAAAAGTTATTCTATGTCTGACATACAGTTTGTTTAAAGTACCTTGAGAACCATGATGGAAAAGCTTTCCGCAAGATGCTTATCAGAGCTAAAGTTAGACAGAACTTGCTATCTGCCCAACTCCAGACCTACTTTTCACTCAGTGAGCATTAAAGACTGTGCAATAAGTCTATGTTTTGAAATTCAGCAGTTATATAACAACTGTGCACAGGGCACTGTGCAGCCAGTACAAAGAGCAAATAAATCAAGAGGAACTGGGAATTTGAAGAGCAGCTGACATGGTTTAGGAGCACGATGGGGCTTGAACTCATAAATCACTTGGGCCCTTTAAAAATGCCCCTCTTAGGAGACAGACTCTCACTCAGAGTGGAGCAGTTAAGAGAACTATGTTTCCCCTCTCCAATTTTAGAGTCAGTCTATGTCAGGACAGCCACTGCCTCCACAGCTCTGCAAGAACACAATGTGCAAGAGCTACCTCTACCCCACTGCTTCCCACACAGGCAGTCGTCCTTGCCAGCTGCTGAGCGCTGACCAACAGCCACCAAATCTCTCTCCCCAGTTAAGGTGGTGGGTGATGATGACAGCAGTGCTTTTTCCAGCTATTACACCCAGGTTCAAAAGACACTCGCTGTCCACGCTCTATCAATAACAATCTCAAAGACCTAGAGTTAACTGGGTCATCTAAGATCCATCCTACTGCAAAATGCCAAATAGTTTTGGTATCTTTTTTTCCTCAGTAAGTGAAAAGACAGTTATTTTTACTGCTGTCAAAATTATACAGAGTGGTTTACAACTACAGGTAAGTATAGGCTAAGAACACACAAAACAGGTACTGTACTATAAGGTGAACAAAGAAGGATTCTAAGTATTATTTCACTGAAAGACAGTATCAGCCTGGCAATCGCTTCTGATATTATTGTTGCAGAAAGCCAAATTCAGCTGTAACTCAACAGTGGTTAACCATAATCAACATAGGGAGGGAACTGGTTAGGAAATTCCTTACAATATTTGTCTCACTTTGCTCTTTAAGGGCTCTCTAAACAGTGTGCCTGTGAAGTACTGCAGGGATATGCATATGCAAAGCGGGGTCATGTCTAACAAGAAAAGTGAGGCTAAGCAACTAGTTTTCAAGCACCATGTAGATCTCATCAAACTTTCCAACAATTCTGAGCACAGGCCTATTCATGACATAGAGTGGCCCCATGCACCTCTGTCTGATGGAAAATGGGTTGGCTGAAGTTTCCCTATCACCATAGCCTGTCACAGGCCAGATCCCTAGTCCATTCAGTCACAGCGTCCCTCACAGAAATCAACACCCCTGCAGAGATTCACGCTGGTCAGGAAACAACTGCACTTTCCCCCAGCAATGGTGGCTTCTGCTTTATGCCCAGAGAACTCCAACATCGCAGGGCACCTTCTCCAACCTGCCCTACCTCTCTGCCCAGCTCCCACTGAAAGCAGAGCTGAAAGGAGTCAATTACTGCTCCGAAAACCAGCCACAAAGCAGCCCCAGATTAGAGCAGTCCTATCAGCTGCAGGCAGGTCACTGTGTAGCAGCAGAAGGTACCATCCCTCCCATGCCTGTTCTACTTACCACATTGCTGTGACACCATAGCTGATGCAGAATACAGCTCTACACATTCACCAGAAAAAATACACCCTTCCAGTGGGGAATACTGATCCCTCTTATGCTACTTTATAATTACATTGTGCTGGTTTTTGTGATACACAGAACGTTGTTCAATAGATCAGAGAACATAAATCTTTGTTTACTTTTTGTCTCTTCCAAGCTGTTTCCAGTTCCAGTTTAAAAACCTCTCCTCATCTTAAGCAGATCAGTCCCTCTACATAGGGTTAACCTACTACATTTAAAAGAGCTATGAGGGAG
>NW_010333478.1:0-8482 GCF_000700745.2 Antrostomus carolinensis | reverse complement strand
AATGCCAATGTCTGCTGCTACCTTGCTCTATTCCTAAGTAGCTAAATCTCACTAGATATATTGCATTCTTTGGAAAAGTGCTTTAAAAAAATCCAACAAACTTTAATGCCAAGTATGCCTTGTTATTTTTAAGTCATTCTCAAAATTACAATGCAATGTAGTAGGTGGTTAAATGATGTATGTTTCTTCTCTCCAAAGCCAGGCACAAATTTCTTTGTAGTATTAACAATCATATTAAGAATAACAGAGCTACAGATGGAGCCATGCAGCTTCCCCAGCAGAGTAAAATGACACTAAATATTGAACAGAAACATTCACTTTACCTGGTCTGGTCAGTTCACTAAAGAGTTGAAGTAGAAAACAAGGATCGTAGAAGTCATCAAGACTCTTGACACTTTCATCTCTATGTAGTGACTCCTGAAATCAAATCCAAACCAGTATTTGTAAGGAACTACAGCAACTTCCAGCTTGGTTTCAAACATCCCAAACCACCTCATCCCATTATAAAGAAGCTGATAAGAAACCTTGCAAAATATAATGCAACACAGAGTGAGACATGCTTGTGTTTAAAGCTGGCTTTCACTATCAGGGTTCCAAAACTATTTTCCCTGACGAGCACTAACAGGTATAGAAGCATGTTAGCAAACCGTATGAAAGACTGAAGAGCCCATTGTCAGTGGATCCTTGGACAGTCAAATTTAACAACTGTTTAAAAGTGAAATTCTGGTCTGACTTCTACATGGCAATCTTTGCAGTGCTGCACAACCACACCTGCCAACAAGATGTGGTCCATATACTGCAATTCGCTTGAAAAGTGCTCCTAAATAATTAACTACAGCCCTCTTATGAATTTAAATTGCAATTTAAACAAATGCAATATGTTACATAAAAGCAAGAAAGAAATTACTGAAGTGAAAGGCCTTTTTCTACATCAAAAGAGGATAATTCAGCTGTCTGCACCCAAGCACCTGTGATGACAGAAGACGGCGATGCTGAGGGAAAGACAGAATTGTCTTCATCATCTTCTCTCGATCTAGCAGACACAGAATCTCCTCCATGCTTGGCTGCTGCCACAGTGACTTCCCTAGACTCTTGCAAGTCTTGTGATGCTCCACAGCGGCTGGACCCCATAGTAGGATTCTTAAATGATGTTGAAAGTAAAAGCATTAGTCAACAGACTGCTAGCACTGAGCGATAAGCAATTACAGAGGATAGAAATTAGTATTTAAATTTTCCCTTCACTTGTTCTTATTGTCCTGTGGGAATTTGAAACTAGAACTCGTTTCCTTGGCAACACCTTTTTCATCCATCCAAAAGCTTTTCAAATTCAGTCTGAGGGTGTCTCATTAACTATTTCCTACCTTGTTAATCCAAGTCAGAACGTACCTTCTCAGAAAAAATGCTTTTTTATTTAAGCTATAAATGCAGATGAGTATGATAGCAGCTGCATGAAGAGACAGTGATCAAGACCTGGTCAGACAAGATTGTCCCAAATGCAATCAGTATTTCAAACCAGCATCACAGTGGTTCAGTAAAACATAAATCCTTACTCTCCTCCTCCAAGTTGCTCCTTAGTGGGAGCTTTGCTACTGTGCAGAATGTGCTATTGATGTTGTCATTTATTATGTGAGTACTTCCAGCAGCATGCCTCACTGTCAGTGGAGGGACAGTGCTAGGCTTCTTACCATCCAGGCTCCCATTTGTAACACAAGTTGGGTCCTGCTGGGTTGCATGTACAGCACTTTTCCTGCATGTTCTCTATATTCACTCAAACTCTTCAGTGCTGGGATCAAGTCTAGCCAAGTGTCTGGCTACCAACTCACTTCAGGGTACAGTATGAAACTGTTTCTCCTTTAAAAAGGCTACAAATGTTTTGGGACCTAACTATCTCTGAAATCAGTCTCCTCCTTGCATAACACCCTCCCATTTGCAAACACTTTCAGTAAAGATTTACGCAGGATGCGGCTAGTGCCAGAGTCCTGGCTTCGAGAAGCCACTTCAATTCCCTGCTAACAAGAACCTTCATTTCCTGTCCTCCTGGGCTGCAAGAATTATCTATATTCTCAGACAAAGCTGCGGGACGTTCTTAATTCAGAATCCAGTCCTGCTCCAACTGCCTGAGCTGGTACTCTTGCACTACTGTTAATATTTGTAACCATATCTCAAAGATAGAAAAGTGCATTTAAGCAAGTCAAACAAAAAACATTAGTGTATTTAAGAACTAGCTGTTAGCAACAGACTTCCCTGTGGACTGCTTGGGCACAGGGCCTGAAAATAAACTGATCCTTTTATACAACACATGGTTCTCTTATGAAGCATGTAGCTCAAGCTCATACAGTCCAGACTACTGGAGAAAGATTAGGAAGGCATTAATACCGTGTTAGTACCCCAAAATGAACAATGCATGTGTTAATGCAACAGGTTATACACTCATTTCTCCACTGGCATATTCCTCTCCAGCAAAGCACCAGAGCCGACTACCAGGCATACAGGGGCAAGATCACTGAAAAGGACAAGGGCTGTGCTGAGTAACGAATCCTGTATCCCAAGGGAATAGGGAAGGGGAAGGAGTCCTAAACTAGCAACTTCTGCTTTGGCCTTCATGGACTACTGAAATAAGACAGTCACTCACCAACCCACAGGCACCCAAAGTTTGGGCAACACACGAGAATTACATTAAGAATAGGAAATACATAGGAAAAATGTTTCCAAAAGCAATGTTTACCTCTAGGTTTGACCTTGCTCACTCTTTTATCTCAGTTAATAATAAGACCCTGGAAAAATGCCAATTGTGAGACTGTTTATTTGTGTGTAGTTAGTCAAACAAAGGAAGATGGTCAGCTTACCTGGAATTTATAAGACTTTGATTATTCTTCTCATATAACTGAAGCAGTATCAGTATCTTCTGATCTGAAAAAAAAGATGAAACCCAAAGTCAGTCACCTATGAAGATGAAAACCAGATTTAGTGGGAAGTACCTTTCCCAGGCAAACATGCTTACCTACAGCACTCAGTGTAGCCCCATAGGCACCCAGCAACACAGCAAGGTGACTGCTCTCACACAGAGAAGGACTGAGTTTCACAATTGTCAGCAGTATATCGACCAAGGCCTCTGAAATAAACACACAGCTTTAGCTTTGTTGTTGTCTGTTAGATAGTGCTTATATAAATACCACCACACACATAGACCCTCTCTAAACAGATGCATATACAGTACTGCGCATTTTAGATCAAGATCTATCTCTACAAATACCTGGCATACTATCCTGCAGAAACTTTCCAAGGGTTCACATTTGTACTCTGGTTAAAAAGAAGCTATACTCTATCCTACCCTACCACAGCTCCCTCCTGCCCCAGGAAGGCATCTTAAATTAGCTCAGGAGTTGCACAGAGTAAAGGCAGAAATCACAGCAAGCTACTCAAGAATTTACATCAAGAACTTGGAAGTCACACCCCAGCTGCAGTAACTTATCAAAACGCTTCTACACTGCACATTTGAAGAGGGGTCATCACTGCAGAATCCCATTAGTTAGCAAGCTACAGGAAAACTGGCCTGCAGCGAACAAAGATTATCCACATTTATTTTACAACTAGCTGAGGAACAGATCAAATAAGTCATCAGGTTACCCAGAGGCATATAGGGTATCTGTGGCAGATTCAAGACCTGAATTCAGATTTCTTTACTCTCAGTATCTGAAAAGGAACAGGCTTTTTCCTCTAGTATCTACAGGAATATAAACTGTTTGTCAAAACAAAACAGATCATAAAGACAACAGCATGAATGAATACTCTCGACACTACATTTCTAAATTACTGAAGTTAGCTTCAAAGAATCCATCTTGCTCCTCTAGAGAAATACATTCAAAAGGTAAAACACATACAGTGTACAGCAAAATCTACTACTTCTTTCTAATTTCACTAAATTTGTGACTTCATAAGAACTTTTTGCTCTTTTCAGGTAAATTAAAACCTTAAGGTTTGTTTACATATTGCTCATCAATATACACAAAATCTGTTATCAACATGCTGCCCTAAAAATTTCCTCCCCTTTTCTTATACAGCTCTTTCACAGAATACCAACGCTCAGTACAGTGGGAAAAAGCTGAGGTGTATGTCAATTAAATGACTGGTTCAAAGTCAGGAAGTATTTCAGCTGGCAGAGATGAAGAAACAAAGCCAATCTGACACATGAACTAGCACCCAATTTCTATTAATCATGCGATGATATTCCCTGTGACAGGTTGCAGTATCAAGTACACATTAATTAAATTAACATTTTTGATACTTGCAAAATCAAATTAAAATCTTCTGTATCAACCTATTTTAAAATAGGCTTAAATGTCATACAAGTTTCTAACAGAACCTAAATGCACTTGCAATGATCTTACACCAACAACCTCACAGAAACCAAAAGAATCAATTCAAGATTTCAACAGGGTTAAAAAAAAAAAAAACAACCAAAGAGAACACCCCAAACCCACCTTTTACCTTTTCAGCAGTTTTAGAAAACATAAGTGTTTAAAATTGGCAGCTGTAAAATAAATGCAACATTTAGATCCAAGTAGAGGTAGAATTTAAAACTAAATGTTAATATTCTGGAATTGTTTAATAGCTCTGCAAGAATGTGTAGGTGGATAGGTTACTGGATGGATAGAATATAACATGAGAAAGACAAGATTACTAAATATAGTTAAAGGGAAAAAGAAGATAAAAAAATACCTCTTGTCTGGATGTTCGTGCCATCTTCTTCTCTCGACCTCAGAATGGCTGACAAAAATAGAGAGTGCTGCATGACCATCATGTGAAGTTTGGAGAGCTTGACTAATCTCTGACTCAGGGAGGATTCTTTTTTGTATAACAATTGAATAGCAATGTTCAGGACTTTCAAAAATGCTTCATTTCTGTAGCGGTACCTTTAGAAGCATAGATCAGAGAAAAGTCAGACCCCAACTGTAAGGAAAGCTGCTTGAAAAAAGTCTGTTTAAGACATGAGAGCTCTGCAAAGAAAGCAAACTTAGTAAAACCAAAACAATTTTTTTAAAAAAGAAAACACATGCACTCCTTTCCCTGAGCTGTTTTGATTCAATTCTTTTTAAGCTATACTGGTATCTTAATTATAAAAAATAAAGCAGAATCAACACTGTAGCTGCACTGATCTTAAAGGATTAGAATTTTGCCTACTAACAATTTTGCCTCCCTTCAGACAGCAACTGTTCACATTAACACTTCTACCTCCACAGAAGCTAACATCATCCTAAACTATTTTTTATTTCTTTCATTTAAATGGTTTACATTTGTTTTTGAAAGATCTGATTCTGTTTCCACATGCATCGTATTTAAGCAATATCTTAAATAAAAAGAAAAGAAGCTATACGAGCATATATATCTTCTTTATGCCAGTTAAAAAAAGCTAGTCCAGCTATCCAGTTAGCTATACTAGTTATGCTAACTGGAGCACAAAATCCAAATCTACCTGCAGTTGTGGCAAGTTCAGGCTCTAATGAAGCCATTGGATGGGACATAAAGTGCAACCTGAGAAACAAGGAGCACTGTCAAATCTGACTGAATTCAAGGAAGACAGAGTATTTCTAGTATAACACAGGACAAAGTTAAGTGAACAGAACTGTACCTCCTACAACACCTTTGGTGCATCTCAATATTACTTACTTGAGTCCCGTCTTCACAAGGCTGTACCAGTCATCTGGGTCCACTTCTTCAACAAAGTGCTGTGCAAGTAGTGAGTAAAAGCAGATGTTTACATTTAGCACACAGAGCTTCTACAGATCAATCAAGACCTGTAATTTTTGTTCAACAGACACACTAACAACAGGCAAGCCAAACAGTCAGGTGTGATGATCAAAGGATAACAGGGAAGAAAGCTCTTGGATACAACAATCCTACCTCCTGATTCAAATGAAACTGCAAGTCTTGCTTTGTTGGTCCTGGGAGCAAGGGAGCATATAGGCTGTATGCAAATAAAAAGCAAGCTCGTCTGAAGGTACCAAAAAAACCCAGAGTCTTGAAACTCTTCACACCCACAAAGTGTGAAAGGAATACAAAGTTGTCAAGCCAAAGTAAGAGACTCGGGTACTAGGTTTTTGTGTACCTACAACGTGCTTAAGTTAACCAACCTTTGCATGTGGCAAAGAGGGTTGGCTGGGTGTATGTGTTCTTTACAAAAACTGATCTGCCCTGAAATGCTACAAACCACAATAAACAACAAACAGTTTTAAGGAGACAGACAGCTGCACATGCCAGCAGTCCCGGTAACGGTAGGTGCTAACTGCATCAGGCCTGTGAACACCATCAAGGATAAACACTATGAGGTGGCCCCCCAGGTCCTGCAAGACTCCCATCCTATGCAATCAATCATGTCTTAAAAGGAAGTCTCATCAGAAGTCAGCAAGAGGTCAAAGGCATTCACTGCCTGCAGAGACCTTAATTTTTACATCTTACATGGATCTGCCTACCTTACTGAACTACAAAAGAAAGAGTAGTACAGAGGGTATGATCAAGTAGTGCTCTCGATGATCCAAGTCCAGATTTCTGTCTATGATCAACCAGATTTCTGCCACAGACTTCAAAGGGCATGGCAGGTGGGTCTTGTCAGAAGTCCCTCTATCACTTTTTTTTTTCCTTTTTAATAAAAACATCCCTTGTCAACCTTTACTTTTTAACTCTGAACACCTCAAACTGGTTTTCAGAGGGGACTGTTAGCAGAAAGCCATCGTCAAGAACAACTCAAAACAGCTTCTTACAAAGGATTAGCAGGGCTAAGTTAATTCCACAAAAGCTACTAAAAGCCTATAGAAGCCATAACCTATAAAACAGAAAATAAAGTCCAATCTATATATAGCCAAGATACAAAAGCACAATAACACACAGTCACATTCTAGCCATGCAGATAAAAAGAAGGCTCACCAATAATTCTTCTAGCCTCAGCAGCATGGATCTCTCCAATTCTTGATTGCTTTCCTTGCTTTCATCTTTACTGCTGTTGTACATGAAAATTAACCCTTTCATGCAGGCTGATAACAGGCATCTCCTCCAGGAATGCAGCTCTTCAGAGTTTTCAAGCACTCTAGATATGGCATCTGCCACTGTCCAACTGCAGAAAGATATTTATTTTTTTAACACTGTAACATGTTTTTTGTCTATGTTAAAAATGTCTCGCTCTCAAAGCGTAAAGTGACAGACTCTCTGAGCAGAGGATGCTATTATTGCTCACAATATTTGCACTCATGCATACCTATCAAAGTGCTTTACAGGACAAACCAAGTTCTGAAACAGGGCAAATGAATTCGCCTACCTCTCCCCATTTTCTGTTTTCTCAAGAGCTGCTGGAAGCTGGTCAATAAGCTTTCGCAGCCCTTTGCTTTTTGAAGATGGCAACAACTTTGAAAGAACTTGAAGTTTCACACTGGTCTCAGGCGATGCTTCTGTGTCTTGAAGTGCACTGCAGAGCTCCTTCCACAGAGCTTTCCTCAAGACAGGTATAACAGCTGAGGCAACTGTTGGGAGAGAGCAGAGGGCACAGGTTCCACCGTATAAGTGTGTTAAGCAACAACAGACCTCTAATTACAAATATCCCAAATCACGTTTCTAATCAAACTCCGGATTACTTAGTTTCTAGGAAACTACACTACAGTAGCTGCCAATCTGCTACAGAGAAGTGCATTCTGTATTGCTCCATAGCACCATTAGGAAGTATTTAGCATATGTACCAGACAACCACTTGCTACGCAGTTGAAATAGTTGAAATAGACATGAGCAAACAATGAAGACCTTCAAAAGAGGGGCAACTTCCTGATAAGAAGCTTTGTCCTTGCATCTCAGGAAGGATGAAACCTTACCAGTTCTCTGACCCTGGGCTCAAAAGAAATCTTCTCTCACATCAACAGACAGCTAACAGTTACCTTATAAATCAAGTCAGTCAAACAGCAGTTTTCCTTTCTAGTGTTCAAGCATGAAACCACTGGTGTGCATTAGGTGCTAGAGAAAGGCTTAGTTCTTTAAAACATCCTTACTTTCCTGTGTGCTGACAAGGTCTTTTCACTCCTTGAACTTCTCTTAGATAGAGCTAGACTTCTTCACCAACAGCTACAGTCAGCCTGTTTTTTTTGCTATTCACATTTCTATGCAGTAAGAGAAATCAAAGTGATCCTGTTTTGTCAAGCTGAATCCTAACTCATAGTTTTGGTGGTAGAAAATTTAACAGTCTTGTCAATTTAAGGCTGCTTTTGGTTTGGAAAGTTTTGGGCTGCCAACTTGGGAAGGCATTACTGTAGGAAGCTATATTTGGAGATTTATTTTAGAATAAAGTTGTGGACTCTCATACTTGTAAAACTGAAAGCTTACATTCTGCTTAACCATATGGCTATGGCATTCCACTCCCCAGACAGTGTTCTATCTACGCCTGAGAAAGTTTTTACCTCCTATACTAAACCAAGATAGAAGTTAAATTGGCCGCTTCTGTTAGAGA
>NW_010333477.1:53045-83516 GCF_000700745.2 Antrostomus carolinensis | reverse complement strand
TCCCTTCCAACCCGAACCATTCTATGATTCTCAGGTTAAAACACTGGTTGTCTTATGGCTTAATGAGTAGCTAGAGTTTAACCCAGATGTGTGTTGTTGTGTGTATAGAGTCAGAATTATTACAGGCAGCATGGATTTCAGGCAGCACAAATTAATAAATGAACAATTAGTCTTATTCAAGTATGTGTAGAAATGTAATAAAATAACCAGAAATTATGAATAAGAATACTGGGACAAACTCAAGTTTAAATAGCTTAAACAGCTTTGCTGGTGTACAGAACTCCAAGTCTGTTCTGATTTTAGAATCCCATTGTACTGATGCATTGGAGAATAATGTCTGACTCTTCTCGTGACTGGAGTTTTTCTGTTCCTACAAGTCAAATACAAGCATTGGTCCTGTTCAGACATGTGTATGGTGATCGCATTGGCATTACCTAAATAATATAAATAAAAATAGTTTTGAGTGCAAGCGTCAGGCTGCTGGATACAGTCATGGATTTATACTGTAGCAAATGCAAATATTCTTAGCAAAGTATGGTATACTTCTAGTATCTACCTATACAAAACCACAGAGGTTTAATGCTTTCTTGGGATTTATCTCAACCCACAGCTGACCAATGTGTCAAACTTCATCAGTTATTCTCTAGGTTTCATAAAAAATCAATTAAAAATTATTTTCATGGTAAATTAGATATTAGGCAAAGTTCCAGTCAATAGTGACACCTCATTATACTAGAAATATTCTCTGAATGGGTTGGTTAGGCTTCTTGGGCCATGGTACCTTTGCAAATTACAGTGAGTGATGCCAGTGACCAGGACTAAGGATGGCACATTGTGAAGTACCAGCCTTGCTGATATCAGTGGAAAACTTCTCTGCTCCTTCCCTCACCACAAATCTAATTTTAAAGAGCAATTGAAAATGTACTTTAAAGGTGTATTAAGATGGCCTGTTACCCCTAGGCAGCGGATATCAGGATCATACCAAGGATAACATCATGTTCTATTCCCAAACTCCTGGTATTCTTCAGTTTGAAGAGCTGAATCTTTCTCTGTGTCTCAGTTCAGAAATAACTCTTGATGGAATTTTGTGGAAAATCAACTCTGAAAAATACTGACAAGTGAGAAAAAAATACGTTGTGTAATATTACAAAGAGCATCTTGCATCTTTACAGGTAGCATAGATGTTGAAGTAATACCATTTTTGTCCCTTCCATTCTCAGGACACAAAACTCAGTTGAAAAACCTAAATTAAATTTGTCTTACAGTCCACAGAAATAAGAGAACAGGCATCTTCAAAAGACAGTCATGTGTGAGTAAATTTGCATGTAAAATAATCTGCTGTTGGGGAATTTTAGTAGTTTTCTTTTTTAAGAAAAATATGTCAGTGAGTTGCTCTGCCACACTTTTAGTGAGTTAAAACACAAATATCTCTACAGAGATCTAGAAAGAAGCCACTTTGGAACATTATTTTTATCAACAGGGATTAGAAGGAATGATAACAAAACATTCAAAAACAAATTTGAAATTTTAGTAATCAAACAAATTTCCATCTTCATTGCTTGTGTTACTGTTTTGCTCTGTTATGTTATACAGGTATTACTAGATTGCAAGTAGCAGATGGAATTCTTGTTCTTCATTAGACTTTAATATCACTTCATATATATTTAAAATTTATAACGGGTCTCATGAATTCAAATGAGATTTTACAGTCCACAGATACAACTGCAATAATAGTTATACAGCTTTTTAGAAAATAGCCAACCCCAGGTGTTGACTCATGAATATTTATACACATAAATGGAAGCAAAACACAATTTGGACTTGATCCCAGTCCCAATAAAATGGATAAAAGCCACCCAGTACTAGAAATTATCCTTTAAAAGACATCTGAGAAAAAAATAATAATAATTCTTCCCCATCCCCATTTGTTCCCCCAAAAATGAGATGGGAGAGAGGCATCAGAAAATGAAAACATGGCACAGTACTTTTTTTTTTTTTTTTTTTTAACAATTGAGAGGGTACTTATATTTCCTAAATTTGGAATATATTCTTAAGACATGGATGATGGGGGAAGTGATGCAGAATTGGTGACTGCATTCTACTCCTTTTCCCAGTAGTCCATCACTTTCCTGCATTGGCAGGTAAGATACTGAAATATTAAAGACCTGATGATCAGCTCAGTCTGGGAAGTCTTCTCTGTCTGTCTTCAGAATTAAAAAATTGTACTGAGTTACAGAAGACAGGACACAAGTGCAGTAGACAGCAACATTAGGAAGGCGTGACTCCTCATATGTTTATTTCAATAAAACAGCTCTCTAGCATGGAGAAGAATGTTGTTTTCATGAGGTGATATTGTTGTTACTTACAGGACCAGAGATATGCGGTAAGAACTTTGTATGTGTTCAGTTGTCTTTCAACTTTCTAACTTGTGTCAACTTCCAAAACTAACTACGGTTTCAGGAGCAATATTACCTGAGTAAAACAGATAAATGTAGGAAAATTTTTGCAAATACGTCAAAAGTGATACTTAAGTTCACTGTGACTTGTCTTGAGCACTTATTTGAGAATTTTTGAATAACCATTATGTATTTGTGATAAAGACTTTGAATCCCAGAAGATTTACAGAAAGCACTTAAGGATGTTATTTCATTATTCTTCCATTTAAAACATTTCACACTTAATTAGGTAACAGAAACAATATCTGATTTTGGCATTTAAATTTTAAGCTGGATATAGTCAGAGTAAAAAAACTAATACTTTGATGGAAGAAGAATTAGCTTGGGAATTATTTGTAATGTGCAACAGAGCCAAGAACTAATTGTTAAAAATTCTGCTTTAAAGGAAATACAAGAGAACATAAATGAAAATTCTTTCCTATGCATGATCAGAGAATAACATTAAGTAGACTGCCCATTATGCTATATATATATATATGCCATAGAGGCAATTGTGCATTCTCTCTCATTTATTTTTGTGAAATATATTTTTAATAAAATATGCACATCTCTGAAGGAGCATAGTGCTGCGTTGGTAGAGGGCAATGTCCAGGTGATATATGACATTGTCATTACTTTATTCAGTGCAACCATGTAAGGAAGGGCAATCGATTTTCCTCACCCAGTCTCAAGACTGATAATTGGATACAGGCAAGTTGGGATTGATACCATATCTAAGAGGCAATTCATGTCAGTGGGAATAAGTGTCATAGAGGAGTGAGATGGCTGTCTGCAACCTAAGATCATGACGGAACCTCACCTGTCTTTGGATGTCAAGGCAAATCAGGCAGTGGCAAACATCATGGGGTGCCTTTGTATCACCAGGGAATGTATTTTGTATTTACTTAGTAGCTGTAACTGCTAACAGAAGTCTGCAATATCTAGAAAAACAGCTCAGTGCATAATAATTTTTTTAATTGCCCAAAACAAAGCAGAAAGTACAATCAGTTTTCTATGGACTCAAACAATTAAGGCAAATTTAAATGTTAAAAACATCTATCTGTACATATGCAGAAAAGGGATTAGGACTTAGATGTAACAACATAACCTTGTTCAGCTGCATGTGAGGCAGAGTTTGGAAGTCTGTGCTGCATAATGATTAGAATTCATATAGAAGTATTGCTTAGAGAGGAAAGACATTTTAATTTGTATCTTCTAATTAATTATCAACCAAATACGATATAGACACCATAAGAGAAGGAAAAGGTATGAGTGATCAGTTGCTCTAGAACTGACGTTGTTGCCATAAGGAACATAATCTTTAGTTAGCTTCATGACTCTGTATTGCTGGGGTTGATAATTTACACAAGAGCAATAGGCTTGTGTGGAACCCAGTGAAATTTGGATCTTAAAAAAAACCGGGGTAACTGAATGTGTGCCATGTTCAGATTAGCGATTCAGAAGTAAGATAGTCCTCCAGAGAGGCCATAATATTCTGTACCAGCAGCACATTTCATCAAAACAGCAGTGCTGGAGATGGAGGTGTTGTGTAGCCAGGGAGCAGAGATATACAAGTGAAGAAAAACTTTGTGCTGTCCCCACCAATGTGCTCTAACTCTGATGCAGAAGGGCCACAAGTGGATCTGGAATAAATTTTTTTGCAACAGTGGTATAACTACATTTGAGGGAACATCAGTGTAGGCAGGATGGCAGTGTGGGTGTTTCATTACTTTAGTCTATATTGGTGAGATTGAAAAGCACTGCATGATTTGGAGCTGAGAAATTAAAGTATTCACAAGCTGAGGGAGGAATCTCAATTCTTTCTGACTTTGTTACTGAACCTGGCAGCATCTAAGATGCCGACAGGGATGATACTCTATATAATGTGACTATACCATTCATCACAGGGAAGCAGATGGCACATAGACAATAAAGTCGTTGCCAGATCAGTTGCTACTGGTCCAGACTGCCATGAAAAGCGGACTTCTCTCACTGTTTAAGCTGCAGCCAGCCAGCTTTTCAGACTGGAGTTCAAATCAGCATTGCTGCCTCGAAAAGTGTTGGCATGGAAGTAATGACAGCTTCTTCAACCTCCCTTCCCCTCTCCATTCTATCCCACAAAAACAAGTCAGGTGGCAACTTTCTTCCCCAAGAAATGATTGCTTTTGGCTGCGGTGGTTTCAGGTGGTGGCAGAGCACCGTCCACAGACTATGGCTCTGCTGCTCCTCTCCATGGCTGGACTACCCACACAGCTGCCTCCGCTCCTGCAGCTGCAAGGGAGTGCTGACTCCAGTCAATTCCCTCCTTCCAAGTGGACCAGAGAAACCTGAACATTTGGTTCGATAGAGCTTATGCTCCCTTAATGAACAGAATATTTATTTCCATCCTCTCTCCCAGCTGGTTTTCCCCTCGTCCTGTCTGACAGCAGCAGTAGGAAGAAAATCAAAACAGTGCTTTGCAGGGCTTAGATGCAGTAATTGACCCCTGTCTTGTCTGCTGAATAAACACTCTGATAAATTTAAAAACCACCTGGTCACGTCCAGGAGGATGCTTCAGCCCAGCAAATCAGCAGTGTTTTTATTATCCATATCATCTTTTACTACTGAAGGACTGCTACTTTAGGAGTGATATCTGCAAAGTATTTTGATAGCATTGATCTGTTTTGATCGCACCTATATTAATCTGTCCTTCCAAAACCTTAGCAGGCATACAGCCTTTAGAAGTGATTTCAAACCATCAGCCTTTAGAAGCTGTTTTGAACAACTACCCTGATGGATTGTGGAAGCATATAAATAGTGCAGCAGATCCAAGAGCATTGCGATAAGTTTAGTAGACAAGTTTGCTGACAAAACTTTCATCTGAAGAAGTACTTGTTGCTTTATATGTTATTTAAATGTATATTTAAAAGGACAATGAGATGTTTTGGGGAAAAAAACCCAAACACCTCATAACCTAGTATATTGGAAATTCATATTAATTTAGTGTGCACTCTTGTCTGTGCTTTTGCTCCTCCAGTAGAAACTATGAGATAAATTGATTCAAATGGAGAAAAGCAACAGATACATAATTCTTATATTTAATAGTAAAAGCTAGACTAAAGAAGAGAATGCAACAGGCAAACCAGGAGGGCATGGCAGCCTGCAGAAGCCTATGGGAAGATAAAGGAGGAAAAATTACAGGCAAATGTGGACAGTACCCCAAGAGAGTATATCTGAAGAAACTATAGAAAATAAAATACAGAAAAACATTTTTTAAAAAAAGTGTTTTAGCCTTACTGTAAGCAACTGATGTTTACATTACTTGACATGCAGAAATTATAAATTTTTGTTATTTATCTGACCATTTTTCCAGCTTATATCCCAGCATGTTTTGATGTGAACTTTAGATACTACTGATAAACAGAATAGTATCAATATAGTAACTTACATTTGCTTTACAGATTTAATTTTCTCCCTCTCTTTTCACTATGACCTGGAGCTAGTGCTTTAAATATCCTGGTCTCCAAAATAAAAGACAATTTTTTCTCATGTCAATATAGTGAGGGATTTAGGTATGAAGTAATATGTTTGTGTGCTTTACAGTTAATACCAGTTTCCTACTTTTTCTTGATATCTCCTCTGCCCATGATCACCTCTGCATGCCAGTTAGAAAATACAGGAGCACCTTAAAGACAGATTTAAAGAACAATAGCATATTAGATAGAAAGGAAGCCACAAAACCACTGCCAGGCTCTGAATGCCTCCCTCTAGAGCTGTTCTGTGGTTCTGATTAAACTGATTGAGCTGATTCTAGGTCAGCAGATGAGAGATGCCTTCTGAGTGATATCAGACCCTCTCTCATTTTTACAGCCACCCTATGTTTTTTTGTCCACATCACATTAATATATGTTTGCAAATACATTTATTGTACTGAGCACAAATGCAAGGAGAAATAGCTTCCATAGAATTTTAGACAACGGTCTAAAGGAGCTGTTGAAAATTAAGTGGGTTTGAATGAATGCTGCACTGTATTATTACTCCATTGTTGTTATCAGAATATTTTTATTCCTTAGTTATCTTTTGAAATGATACAGTTGTCTTGGTGAAAAATTGGGGATAATTAAGAGAACAGATCAGCGCAAGCATATTTTTCCAGAATAAAGTCATCCACAGTCCTTTGATAGAGTTTGTTAGTACATGTGTATATAATTTGGAATGCAAAGGCATTCAGATATGCTTCCCTTGAGTTTTATGAGTACATCAGTTTTCTAGTTTAATTTATTGTTTTTATTAAATACAATGCACTAAGTAGCAGATGATGTCTTTATTATCTAAGTGGCTAGAATAATGCCTAAATTTGGCAGCAGTACCATTTCTTTTCCTACCTATCCCAAATTCAATTCAAATCCTATTTTTGTGACACAAATGTCAATCTATGATAATTGCATTGTAGTAATTTAAACTACAACCTCTTTAATCGCATGTAATTTAATTGTATCTAAGGAAGACAGTTTGAGTTACGTATTTTGTTTTCTAATATTGGAAGTAATGTATGTAGAATGGAAGCTAAATTATAAAAGTTTATTTCATATTACTTTTATGGCAATGTAATGCTCTCTGTTAGATTAGTATTACTTGAGCTGTACTCAGAAGTTACAAAATTGCCACGTAATACAAGATTAGCACTGTTACTTTTTTGAGTTCACATAATCTTAGAAATTTGTGCTTAGGTGTTTATTTTGTCTGGCAATGAAAAAAATAGGAGAACAAATATAAGGGAAAAGACTGCATTTGCAATGAGAGCTAGCTAATATTTTTATCAGTTTTATTTTCTGCTCCAAAATTTTGGGTCGAGACTTGGGATAACCTCAAAAATTTGTTGCTTTTGAAATGCTCAGGAACTGGGGAGAATTATACACTTTCATTTCAGAGACTACAGTTTCCGAACAGTTATCTCACTCCAAACCAAGGCTAGGAGGAGAATGTAGAAAACAATGAACCAGTTAAAAACTGAACGTATAATTTTTGTGTTTAAATGGACACAGAATATTAGGAAATGATTAAGGCAATTACTACAAGAAGGGTGGGTAATTTGACCTTTTTAGCTTCTGCTAGATTGCATGCCCTCTGGTAGGATTTCACATAGAACATCAAAAGTGCATGAGAGGTCTCCAAGGAGAGTTCGGAGTTCAACATACTCCTCAGTACAGGTACTGACTACCTTTTAATGGACATAATTATTTTGTCAGCCAGGAAATTCTGCATAACAATAACGTCATGGCAGAGCAGATCTGTTGGATTTGGGCTTCAAGGAATGGAAAAAAGTAATTATTTTCCTCAATTAGTTTCCCTATCCAGCGTGTTGGTTGGTTTCTCAGTTTTTAACAAATCTCATTCTCATCTGTTTGTGTCTCCTTACATTTGAGCAACTGGAACACTGATGTGGGGATACAGAAAACACATTTTTGTTTATTTTGGTAGAAGAAAACAGCTCTTGTGGTAGTTACTGGTCTTCAAGGCACTTGGAATCTGCAGCAGAGCCAGAGAGTCAGGGCTCCAGCCAGCAGCCTTCTGCTATGCTCAGGAAGGACTGAGGATGTTGGTACCTCATATTTCATTAGTGTAGAGATGAAGCAAGCAGGCAGCATTGCTTTAAATACAAAGTATTTTCTCTTGCCAACCCTGACTGCATCTCTGAATTCTTCCTGATGCTTGACCGTCTTATTTGGATCCTTTCATCCTCCCACACTTCATTTTTTCCCAAGATTTCTTCTGTGGTGTGGTGCATGTCACTATGGAGACTGGACTTCAGAGCACTGTGGAGGTTTGCAAGTCTAAAATACAGAAAAGGAACCAAAGTAAAGGTGGGGGTGGGTGGTTGTTTTTAGAAAATTATTTTAAACTAATACTGTGAGCTTCTGGGCATAAGTCATAATTTTTTAATGTCTAAGAGGGAAAATAATAAACTGATTTGTGTACATAAAGGAAATACTTCTGTAGTTTAGCTAAGTATTGCATATATTTTGTACTAATTATCTGCACAGATATTAATTCAATCAGAGATATATGAACCAATATCCTCAATTAACTTATGCTTGGCGTTCCTCATATTGTTAGGTGAGATCTTATGACAAAAGATTGACTATTCTGCTTTTTCATGAAGAGAAATACCATTAAAAAGGATTCTAGATAAGTAATCATAGCTGCTTAAGTCAAAATGCCTCTGTACAATATGACAGACACAGGAAGAGCCTTGCTAATAAAGAGAAAACTGTCTTGTTTCCTTTAGAGGTAGATCATTTGTATCATGACATGAAATTCAGGGAGTCCAGTAGTGACTTCTTTCTTTTCTTTGTCTGTCAGCTACAAATCCAGTTGATTTTAACGATATTTTTTTTTTTTTAATGGAAAATGGCAATAGATGTTGTGACAAATATTCCAGCATCTCACATTTTTGTACCAAAGCCCAAACCATTTTGATCTGGTTTTGAAATTAGATTGTAATATGGACTTTCTTCCACTGGAGGAGTCAGAGTGATCAAGGTGCCCTGCCTTCTGATCTGCCAACCATACCTCAGAAAGTGTGGGAACCAAAGTTTATTGTATTACCTGCTATGCAAGCCCGGAAATGTGGAAAACTTCCCCCGTAATTCTTCCCGCTTAGTCCTGCTTCAGTTGGTGAATGCAAAGAGTCAGTCTGCATCAATAAGCGATCATTTAATTGCTTATTGAAAAGAAAGGGCAACGTACCTGACTACTTGGCTTTTCTGAGTATAAATTGTTGTTGGCCTCAGTCTGGGCTGCATGTGTCTTCCCAACGTCAGCACTGGATGGGTATACCTAATTCATCTCTTAAAGCTTCCCTGCTCTTTGTACCAGACTAACTGGGTTGAAACAAGGTTGAAGTTATCTACAATATGATTGTAGTGTGCGTTGCCTAAGGGCACGGTGGTTCCAGTTTGGTCTGCTTTAACTCCTCAAAAGTGGTGGAACACACTGTTCTGTCTGTGGGATTTGTTTTAGAGACAGCTGAGCTTCCTGCATTGCTCTTATTTATGCTGAAAATGTAAACATGAGTCAATAGATTTTAGAAATAATTTCTTTCTCATTTCCCTTTCAGATATAAATGAAGTGGTTAAGTATAAAGAATGTGATAAAGTAATTGGATTCCACATTAAATTTTCTTTACAGAATTCAGTGAGACACCATTAGTTTTACGAGATCTAATTCAATAGGTTTCTTCAATAACTTCTAAGCAGAAATAGGGTCACATCTCCTTGACTAAGAAAATATCTGACTAATCTTTGTGCATTGTTTTGGGGTTTTTTTATCCCAAAGTATAACTTTAAGTTGCAAGTATTGTGCATTTATAAACATTACATCATAGTTTCTCACAGGTCAAAATAGTATACAGGCACTATACAGCCAAGATACTATCATTATCTTAAATATTTTGGGAACAAAACACTTACTAAGGGTGGCTAGCTCTATCAGGTAGGTATAAAAAGTGGAAAATTAGGGAAGAAATGTAAGCTAAGACAGTCCAGTTTGGTGTAACTCTTTCACTTGCTAGTAAAAATGCATATTTTAATACTTTCACAATTTAATATCTCCTCATGTGATGTTATTTTAAATAAATTATTCTCAAGTATATCTAGCACTTTCCAAAGGCCAAGATGAGCATGGATGAGGACTGATTCTTAATTGCATGGAACTTCTTTAAGCCTATACAAAGCTGAAACAAGGACACACCTCTGTAGTGGTCATCTAGGAGAGCTCATTACAAGAGTGAGTGAAAAGGAAGATATTTTAACGTAATATTCTAATAATGTTGTGAGAGACACTACAATAAATTAGAAATTCCCAACTCCTGATTCTATTGAATAAAGAACTGCAATTGAGAAGGCTCATAACATATTCTACATGGACTTGTGCAAGGCCTTCGACACAGTCCCATACCACATCCTTATCTTTAAATTGGAGATATGGATTTGAAGTCTGGACTATTTGATGGATAAAGAATTGGTTGGATGGTTGCAGCCAGAGGGTTGTGGTGAATGGCTTTATATCCACGTGGAGGCCAGTGATGAGTGGTGTCCCCCACTTGAGACCAGTGCTCTTCAACATCTTTATGAATGGCCTGGATAGTGGTATTGAGTGCACCCTCACTAAGTTTGCTGATGACACGGAGCCAAGTGGTGCAGTTGATACAATAGATGGAATGAATGCCATCTAGAGGGACCTGGACAGGCTTGAAAAGTGGGCCCACAAGAACCTAATGAGGTTCAACAAGGCCAAGTGCAAGGTTGTGCACTTGGGTCAGGGCAATCCCAGGTATGTGTACATACTGGGAGAAGAACTCATTGAGACCAGCCCTGCTGAGAAGGACTGGGGAGTCCTGGTGGATGAAAAGCCTGACATGAGCCAGTAGTGTGAGATTGCAGCTCAGAAGGCTGACACTATCCTGGGCCGCATCAAAACAGGAGAGACCAGCAGGGCGAGGGAGGTGATTGTCTCCCTCTACTCTACCCTTGTGAGGCCCCATCTGGAATATTCATCCAGACCTGGAGCCCCCAACACAGGAAAGATGTCGAGCTGTTAGAGCAGGTCCAGAGGAGAGCCATGAAGATGATCAGAGGGCTGGAGCACCTCTCTTATGAAGAAAGGTTTAGGGAGCTGGGCTTGTTTAGCTTGGAGAAGAGAAGGCTCCAGACAGACCTTATTGTGGTCTTCCAGTACTTGAAGGGAGCTTAAAAACAGGAGGGAGATCAAGGTTTTACATGGGCAGATAGTGGTAGGCCAAAGGAAAATGGTTTTAAACTGAGAGAGGAAATTTAGGTTAGACATTAGGAGGAAATTTTTCACCCAGAGGGTGGTGAGGCACTGGAACAGGTTGCCCAGAGAAGTTGTGGATGCCCCATCCCTGGAGGCATTCAAGGCCAGATTGGATGGGGCCCTGGGCAGCCTGATCTAGTGGTTGGCAACTCTGTCCACAGCAGGGGGGTTGGAACTAGATGAACTTTAAGGTCCTTTCCAGCCCAAACCATTCTATGACTCTGTGATATTGAAGCTCCCCTACTGAGAATGACCACAACAGATACATAACATGTAGTTCTAGGAGAGCTCTGATTATAAAATATTAGAATAGCCTAGTATAAACAGGTAGGCTCAAAATGTTTTGCAGGTGTAAAGGGACAGAAGAATCATGGTTTCTTCATTCGTATGCTGTGTAATCTTAGTGTATAAATATACTTTTAGTATATGTACATCTTTTCATTATCACCACTCACTTATACCATTGGTACCTATTATGCTCTGTATTGTTTTTATCCCCTGTAATCCTTCTATTCTCTCTGTGACTTTGCTAATGTACTTCATAATGCTTTGAAGGTTAATCCCATGATTAAAGGACATAGTTAAATAATAAAATTCTGGCTTGCTTATGCAGAAGTGGCATGTACAATCTTCAACTATTACAGTACATGTAAAAGCAAATTTCTCTTGAAGTAACAAAAGACAAGCTAATACTTTTGAAAGAAGGACTTTCAGCTGCTGATTCATGACCTACCAGGTAAGCATGAATATCATGTCGTATATCATGCTTTGCCTGGAAAATACTTCACTTAAGGCATAACATTTAATTCATCTCTACTATTGTTGTATGACAGTAGAAGCATCTTTACTGTTTATTAAACAGAAAAGGCTTAATTTTACCAGTACACCAGGGTTACAACCCACAAATGATTGAAGAGTCAATTATATGTGCTGAATCATAATCTAAATATTTTACAGCACAAATTACTGCAATTCCTATTTGATGCCTTGTCTGTCTATAGACAAGCAAGTCATGAGCTCATTCAAGTGGACTCTTGTTTCTTCAGTTGCCAAGTTGTTCTGATAGCTGCCTTCATTTGAGAAAGCTGTCCTACATCTCCTGCCGTAACAAAGTCATCCTGTTGGCTGAACAATAATAGACTAAGCAATCCTGCCTGCTGCCAGAATACAGCAAAGCACAGATGGAAGTTACAGTCATCAGATGTTTGAGCAACAGAATACCCTGTTTCTAGTAATTTGTACTGAAGTGTTTCACCTGGGGGATTACTTTATCTGCTTGATCTCTTCAGTTTTAGCTTGAAATGGAAGCCTGGTGATGCCTTTTTGTAGTTAATGATCCAACAGGTATCACTAAGACTTCCCTTAACTTAGTCATGAGGAAAAAAATTACATGTTAAGATCAAAATATGAATTCCATCCTTTTTTTTTTTAGATAAAAAGCTGCATCTGATAGAGTGTTACAGAAGTACTGGGTGAAATACTGTCTGTCCTGTGAGTAAAACCCTGAGGCTAGAAATTACTGAATCATAGCAAATGTTTCATTAACTGCCAAAATACCTGTAGGAAGTGTGACCTTGTTCAGTAACTGAGCCCATGTAATTTTGAATAAAGTCAGCAATATCGTGCATTACTTGAAAAAGGTTGAACAAAATACTGTAATGTATCAACCCTGTACAGGCTATGTAGGGTAAGGGGGAAATTCAGGCAATTGTGAGAGGGAAAAAGAAAACAATGAAAAGGGTTTGATGGAAAGGTTTTTATTGAGTCTGAGTCCTTGATTGGAGAGAAGGGGATCAAGAGAAGGTTTATAAGCTATGGGAGGTAAACCTGGTGAATGGCCCAAGGAGTATTTGCACTGCCCTCTGTGTTTGTTCCTGGCCTCTATGTGGCCTAGTAAGCCAATGTCTGTGAGCTATTTCAGTAGGATGAACTGTCATCCATAGATATTTCTCTCTTTCTTTCTCTCTTATTCTCTGCCTGGAAGAAAGAATGTCATTTTAGTTGCCCTATGTGATCTTTTTGCTTTTGGCAATCTGCTGTAAAGGAAAATAAAGACTTGAAAAGCAGTGTCCTTTCCATGCAACAGGTAGCAACAATCCTATAATCTTTATTTGAAATCTATTGGTAACTGGAAATAGAAATTTGATCGTCTTTCTCTTAGAGTTTAAGGAAATGTGCTGGACTGCCAAGATTAACTCTTGATACTAGTGTTCCTTCTGAAATGCATTTTCTAAAAGAGTTCTTGTTACTGTAAGCTCAACTTTCTCACTCCTTAATTACTACTCTTAGTAAGGTCAGGTTGTAGGTTAGTTTGTTATTTGGAAAGGTATAGAATTAAGACTTCTTAAAGACTGTTAGAGGCTGAAAAGTATAGAAACAGTTCCAGCAGTGACACATTTGACCAGAACAGTGCTAAAGTCTGTTCTTAAGGGTCAGCACTTGTGGTATCTCAGACTGAGATTCTGTGAAAGAATAAGTCTTCTAGCAACTTACTTTAATATCTATATATACATATATATTAATATATATACACATATATACATAATTTTTATCTTTTCTTAATCTTTGTGCATCTTTAGAATGGAATGTGAAGGGAAAGAGGAGGGGGGAGACAGGCAAGGGAGCACCATGTTCAATCCCAGAGTAATCCGTGTTTTATATAGAAAGGATAGCAACAAAAGAATTAGTTTAAATGGAGAGTAGCAAAAACACATTGAAGTACGTTACACTGAGGACAATTTTTATAAGACTCTGTGACCTTTGTAAAGAATTAGTCTTCATTACTGAAAAGCCAGGTGTGTGTACAGGTGATATAAAGTGAATCATCAGGACAACCTGCAAATGAAGCAGTAGTCAATTTGGTGTTCTTTTTCCTTTACTGTATCAACCCTAACATTTCTGTTGTTTGTGATCTCTCTTGTGATCATAGCTTCAACTACAGTAGGTGCCATTCCTGTTTACTGTAAACTGGCACAGCTGAGAAACTTAAGCTCCTGTCACTTAATCCATAGTGTACATATATATATGTGTGTATGTATAAAGTGCCAGATTCCATGGGATGTTAAGAAATACTAGTGGTTTAGCTTAAATATGTAAGTTTTAAATAGAATGAACTGCTCAAAGTCAACCATTTAGCCTTAGCATGAGTAGCTAGATTTGCTGAAGCCTTAGGCTGCAAGCTGTGGACTTTCACCTAAATATGCTTTTTGCTGGAGTTAATGTTCTTAGTAATTTTCCTAGTAGCTGGTACAATGCTCTGTCTTATCTTTAGTATGAGAATAATATTGATAACATACTGGTGTTTTAGGTGTTGCTAAGTAATGTTTATCCTAAGTCTGTGACTTTTTAGTTTCTCATGTTCTGCCAGTGAGCCGGGGCACAAGAAGCACAAACCAGAAGATAAGGAGGCTAGAACCATCAGCAGAAGCTGCAGCTCAGCAGGATAAGGGTAGTTAACAGCCTGTGTGCTTGGAGACAGAGAAAGAATCCAATAAGGTGTTAGAAGACCCCAGACCAAAAATCATCATTGGACTAATGAGGCACATCAGAGGCAGGTGGTTATAAGGGTATTTCTTTGTTGGGGGTTCCTCTCTGGAGGCATCCACCTCGAGTTGTTTATTTCCTGACTGTACCATCTGATTAATTTTTATTTTTAATAAGATTTGATGCCTGAGATTCTGTTACAGGAAACCTAGGGTTGAGCCTGGAGGAAGAGGAAGCACCTGAGAGTGAGTGTATGTGAGTGAGGAGTTGAGAGGAGCACCCATCGGCTTGCTGGAGTCACCTGCTGTGAAGGGACACTGGTCCCAGTAGGTAAAGTCCCAGGTGGTGTGTGTGCGACTCTTTGAATGGTGTGTGAATGCTCAGGTAGCGTCTTCTTTAACGTAGTGGTGTTTGCATACAAACATACAAAGAAAAGTGTTCCCTGAACAGACTTAGTGGAAATAGAGAGGTTCTTAAAGATGAAGCAGTACACAATTTGCCAGTTTTGTTTTCTTAAAGCATTTGCATTTTAGATATTAAAGGTAAAGCTCTTTTTGTGCAGCCGTTGCAGTATGTGCTTATATCTTATTTTGAATGCTAGTTCTGAATTTTAATTCTCCTTTCCTGACAGCAGTACAAAATGCAACTCTAAATTTATGCTGTTAATACAGAAAACTTGATACATAAATGACTCTTAGGGCTGGTGCAAAATTATTGGTATGACAAGAATGCAGTTGTGATTGTAGAGCAAAAATATTGCGAAAATGGTGTTTTTAAAGCATGTGCATGAGGCTGCAAATACAGAAATTAATGTTCTTAAAAATAGCTGCCTACCTAAAGATTGTGGTTGCACAAATAGCTCTGTAGCACGGAAATGACAGGACATGAGTAGGAGTGTTCAAATATTAGCAGCCATTTTACTACAAATTATGAATGCCCTAGAGGGCAAGTTCAACAAGGTGACTCTGTACAGACATGAAATAAGGAATGCTCAAACATGAGGAAGTGTTCAAACATTTATGATTTAATGGGACCTGTCTGAAAGGCTAAAGAATAAAAACATGTGTATGAGTACTGAACCTTTTATTTTGTATATTTGTATGCAAATAATTCCTATTGTAGATGTTTAGCATGCCTTTATGTTTTCTGCAGTACTGAAATACATGTACCTTACCCTTACTTTGTATCAAGATCCTCTGATTGCAAGTAAACAGTTGAATGGCACTGCTACCACGAGCTTCACAACCTCCTGTCCTGGTGCAATCCCTCAATGATAACGGCCATCTTTAATCCAACTGAGACTTTCCAAATACAGGAACCAAATGTTTGTGTACTAATTAAAAAATAAATGAAGAAACGGGACGAATGGCTTTAAAGGAGAATAGATAGATAGGGATGTGCAATTATTTATTTTATGTTTATTCATGCTCTAACTTTGTTTTAAGTTTATCCAAAGGATTACTCTTTTATCATAGAATCATAGAATCATAGAATAGATTGGGTTGGAAAAGACCTCCAAGATCATCAAGTCCAACCCCTATTTGTAAACCTGTTTTAAATTGTTGCTCAAGAATGAACAATTTGGAAATCCTTAAACTGTGATACATTTTAAACTCTTGGAACAAAAAGCAAAAGCAATGTTCAAAATCCAGATAGAAATTAGCTATGTTACAGGCCAGGAAACCTGTAGTGTAGCACTAAAGGTGGCTTAGGGGACAGAGGGCTCCTGAACTGGGACTCCAGCAAAGCCCTGCTCAGCCAAGGGAGCCTGGCTGGGAGCTGGGCTCAGCCAAGGGGCTGTGGCTGAAGATATGCTTGGAGAGGGTGAGAAACATTGGGTTAGAGGTAATATCTCCAAGCATGTAATAAAAACATGGCAAAGTGGCCTGAGGCTGACCTTTGTGCCAGACCAGGGACTGAGAGAGCAACAAGTGTTCCTGGTCCTGCTAGCAGTATAATATCCTCAAGTGAAGAGCTGGTTGCAGCTGCAAAAGGATTTGATGAGATAATGCTTCAGAAGCACCTCAGTACTGGCATTTAGGCAGGAAAGGCAGTGATAATTGGAAGGAAATGTTGCTGAACAAATTATAAAAACAAAAAAAGTTGCTGCTATTTGGAGTATTTAAATTAGGTGAAACAGCAGTGCTCCTTTTTTTTTTTTTTTTTTATTTTGATATGCAAAAAAGAAGAATCCAGGAGGAGAGATTCTGTGTTATCAAAACCAAATCAGTCAAATTTAATTGCACTGTAAGCCCATGAAGCACTACTGAAAAAAGGACAGTTTTGTATCAGACTATGAGAAGGGTTAGAAGGACCACATTACTGTAGATCTAGCAGGCATAATATGTACAAATTAAAATACATAGCTGGCATATTTCTTATCTCATCATTGTAAACATTTTTTTGTGTGTTTGGAAATTTTTGACATAAAATACGTGACAAATACAGAGCATGCTCCATTTTCATTAGAATATTAGTCTACTCTTGCAAAGTGCCTTTCAACATTTTAAAGCAGGATTAGAAACTCTCCATGTTTCATTGAGAATACTATCCTTGAAAATAAAATAATTTTACATCTAAATCGGGTATGAGAGTAATATAAGGAAGGAATTGAAGGCATTTAAGATCTGATCTACATCCAAATCTAACAAATGAGTTAATAAATTCAGGCTTGTCACTTAAGCCAGATTTTAGAAGGTAGAGATATTGTACTTAGACTCTCCATAATGAGATATATGAGGGCAACCTTTAAAATGCTAGCTCCTCTGAGGTCACAGGGACTTGGGGTCAATATTCTCCTCTGATAAACAGTATGAGAAGACGTGACATTTAGGTATTTGAGTGGCTCTGGCTTCATATAGTGCCAAGTTTTTACTCCTTTTAGACTGCTTTAAGGAAAACCAGCTTCTCTGTCACTTTTCAAAACCTTGATCTTAGGCCACATTATTACTGAAACTGAGTTAGTAACTTGGCATGTCCTAATTTGCTACTCAGGGCTCAAAGAATAAAACAGCCATTTAGAAGTACATGGAAATACTCGGCTAGAAGACACTGCAGAAGTCCTATAATGACTATCTGAGATAGACAGCCTTATGAAGTTCTAATAATATTTTAATTATTCAGCTCTGATAGTTTTTGAGTACTGGGCTATAAATTAGTGAAATCATAAAAACTGACATTTTGATTACAGGGGAAAAATCGTGTGTGGAACTGAAAGAAGCGTCATCAGTTCTTTTAATTCTCTGCTGTAGATATGAGCATCTCTGTGGAATGTCTTCCACAGCAGCCCTAAATTAGGTATTTGTTTTATATAATAGATGATACAATGGCAGCTGTGAGTGGACAAAAAACACTGGGAATTCTAGATGTAGTCTGAAGAATATGAACTAAGGTGAATACATTGCAGAAGAAATATATTTTCTGTTTGTATTTCAGATTTTGGATTTACTGCTAAGTTCAGCATCATGCACATTGACTCTAACAGAGGCATGATTCAGAGTTGTTACAGTCCATGGAAATATTTTCCTTGCTTTTATTAGACTTTTGATCAGTCCTGAGTGTAGAATTTGGATGGGCTTAAGAAATAGGTTGCAGTAACTTACACAAACATCATTTCTGGTATTATCAAATACTCTGGAAGCCTGATTATAATATACATTTGTTTTCTATTATGCCGTGAAGTAGGCATATCAGTTAATTAGCTATGCGCTGCAATTCCTTTGTGTAATGTAATTGTTTACCATGAAAAAAAGTTAGATTATTTGTTTATATTAATTATTTAAATGTATCCAAAATAAAGTGATATGGGGAGAAATTTGAGATCATTCTACTAATTACTTAGCAGGCTAATGGAAGGTTGAACTCCAAAATTAGTTCTGCATAAAACTTCTGCAAAGGAACAAAAATTGCAAAGTAACTGAGTACTCTCTCTGCCTCTAGTTCTCATTTTGTCTCTTTTCAATTAAGCTGCATTCAGAAAAGGTGTTGTTGTTTGGTTTGGTTTGGGTTTTTTTAATTCAATCTATATTTATATAGATGACATTCTGATGACATATCTATGTCATGAGAATAATGCTGTATTTAAAATAGCATGTGGCACTCACTAAGTCTATCTGAAGTAATTCATATTTCTGGCCTCCTGTTTTACAGAAGATATGTTGATGTACATCATCATCTTATTATTGAGAGTTTATAATTCTGAATTTGACTTACATTGGTGTCATTCACACAAAGCAACTTATCTGTGCGTATCTACCTCTTTTCATGGTTGGGAAGATAAATGTGTATTTGATGGATCCAGTCTGTATGGGTTTTGACAAAACTCTAAGCTTAGTAAATTGGATTTTAGTGCAGTTCTCTTTGAACAAACTCAGTGAATTCTGAGCAACTGTGAGCTGAGATGCAACTGGGCATTAGCTATAGCTAACAAGTAAAACAGCAAAAAGGGATATCAAAAGACAGGATTGTAAGGGCTGAGGTTTGATTTCAAGAAGGAACTCTAATGGCTTCACAGAAATACCCCCATAATTATCAGTTAAAGCCCTTGCCAAACTCATCAGCTTACACTAAAACCAGTAAAGGCTTCCAAGCATGTTGGACACCTGTCCCATTTCTGAAGTCCTCTAGTTTTCAGGGGACATCAGACTTTTAACTATGAGCGAAGGGGAATGCATCTGAGAGTACTTCCATGCCAAGGCTCTTACGGTGTAACGTGATGAAACCTGAGGTTACCACTTGGATTTTCAAATTTTAGGTGATTTTTAAAATTCACTTTTTTTTTTAATGGCTTCTTTCTTAAAGGGGTTACTTAAGAGCTGTCCAGGAGCACTCATGCTATATACTAAAAAGCAGCAAATCAGAATGACTTAATCAACACATCTTAATTTAATATAGGTACCTTACAGAGCATGAGCAGCTAAGTAGAGTCAACAGCTTTGACAGTAACTCTGTTGTAAACTCTTCCAGAGCAGACAACCAGACAATGCTGCTGTACCCAAGGCTGACCACATCAGTCCCAGGAACGAGCACTCCTGGTGACAGCTCCACCACAGCAAACCCATGCCAGGCTGCGGCCCTGCTCAGAATGGAAAGCTGGGCAAAAGCAGCAGAAATAGAAAGGAAATGGGGCAAAAAGGGATCCAGGTACAGAAAAATGTCTTTCTTTGATTTGTCTCACTGGTAACTATATTCAACTATTCTTCATTAAGATGATTTTTAGTACAGTCCTCCTCAACCTGCTTAGTATGGATAGAAGGTTTGTGAGCATAGCTAATCTGAAGGTTTATAAAATCTTCTGATTTCATGTGACTATGTGGTGAAAGGTTAGATGAACAGATGAGCACCATACAAAATGTGAATGGAATATTCCACAAGTATTGTTCCATGGATCTTTCAGTTCTAGGTTACCCTGTTTATATCTGCTCTGATCTGGTAGTGAGTTAAATCTGTTCCTGGTGGAGTTGTTTCAGAAAGTTTTTGAATAAGAATTCTTCATGCCTTTCTTAAGGAAAATATAATGCTGTAGCATATATAGCCCAGTTCAGTATTTTACACTAAAGCTAGAAGCATCAATAAACATTTCAGATTTTTTTTCCATAATATCAATAAGAAGGAAATGAAAGACCAAAATAAGGAAAATTCTATAGACTTAAGAACTCTTTTCAATATAGGTTGTTGCTAATGATTAGAAATTCATTAGCTACCTGGGAATGCTCCTTACCAAACATGCTCAAAATGACATAAAGTTGAAGTATTTCTATTCATTATTAAGGCAATTAAAAATGCTTATGTTAAAAACTAAAAGGTGTTAATGTGAAAAGTTAAAGCTGTCTGGACCCATTGGAAGCATCACTCTGACTCTTGTTAAATTCTGCAGAAATCTGATGTTTCTAGAGGGCTAAAGGAAAGAAATTTAACTTCAGAGAAGGTCTGAAAATTTCCCACTACCAAGTTAAGAAAAAAATATAACTCTAGTGCAAATGTATGTGTCATAAGAGATTGGACGATCATAAAATAAAGCTGATTACAAGAAAATACTATTAAGGTGTTGAACCAGTGAAGAGAGGACAGCTGAAGTTGTGAAAGATCACATAACCCATCTCTCTGCCTGAAGGAACTACAGAAGAATTAGTGCCTTTAGAGCAAACTTAAGGCAGTATGCTTTACGTCTTCACTGAAGCTAGTTAGGCAGAAAAATGTAAACCCCTCTGATTCAAGTAAGCAAGACTTTCCACCCCTTCCTCAGCTTTTTGACACTGATGGTGGCTTATTTGCTTATCCGTGCTAGCAGGCAGCTGAAGAGGACAACACAGAAGATAAGGGAGCCACAATATCTGTTCATAGACAAGCAGCCTTGTGCATTCAGTGGCAGAAGAAGAGGTAGGTTTACCCCTTCTGCCTAGCAAATCAGTCACTTCATCAGTCCTCCCCAAAAAAGTCTTCCATAATTATATACTCTATTCTTGCAAAATTTTTTATTATTGTCCCTGAACATTATCAGGGTCTTCAGTTATTTTCTAATTTACTTTGCTATCAGATATCTAAAGTTTCTCCATGGCTTTGCATTGATACTTGTGGTTTCCCTGTAAGCAGCCTGGGGAGGATGGCAAAAATGTCTCTCAGTTATGCCATACTTGCACACAATTCTTATCTTGCCATTGTCCTCTCAGGACATGTATTTGAATAAGATATTTTTCTCTTGCTTTTCACATTTTCCTCTTTAGAAATGTCATTGACAAGAGCATCTAATGCCATTCTATGCAAATATAAGGAGAAAAGAAATAAATTTTTGCACTTTTGTTCCTTGCAGAATTCCTGAGAGCAGCAGAGACGGGGAGGAGGATACTAAAGAAAGATAGGCAGACCAAGATAAAACAGTAGCCATTTTCCAGCCAGAAAAGCCTCCCAGCTTAGCTGGTAATAGAGACTAAAGTCAAAACATACTTCTAATAAGGCCAGTATAAACTCACCATAATTACTTTACCTTACAGTAATGCTAATTCATCATCATGACACTGCTATATATAGAATATCATCACTTCACATTTTCCAATATCTTCAATACATTCTGAAATTCAGTAAGGTAGTAAAATTAGTGATTCCACTTTGTAACACATAACAATTAGTGATTCTACATGGTAACACATAGCATTTACCACAGAAACCCCTCTTAATGAATGTAGTATTAGGGGTTAGTGCTGTTTGCAGTTTCAGAAGAGAGACTGAATTTTATACTGAAATGACAATTTATATATTTCCAGTATATCTAGGTCAGTGCAGTTATTTAGTGTCTGTGGAAAACTGACTACTGTGCACATTAGCATAAAATCAAAGAAGAAATTCACTGTGTAGCACTGAAGTCTTTTCACTATTATACCTCTGCCCATCAGGTAACTTTACAAAGCCTGATTGGGCAAACTTGAAAAGAAAACAAGGCCTCTCTTCCACTTAAATAATTTTACTAAGGCCAAAAAGAAGGCTTAAAAAGCCATTACTCAGTCATTTATAGGAATTTATTGAAGAAGGATATAAATACAAATATCAGAACTTTTTAAATATATTCAGTTCTGTAATTCCAGTTAAGGTCCATAAAGATCAAATCTTGTACTTTGCATTTGTAATAAAAGATTAGAGTTCCCTTTTAGTTTTTACAGCCTGTGTCTAGTGGTTTTATGAGCAATCTGAAAGTGTTTACAAAGCTGTGAGACTAAAGTAATGATTTGCTTTATTTTCACTCTTCCTCTTCAACTCATTCTCTTCAACTTCTCTCATTCAACTCATTGGATCATGAAGTGTTGAGGAACTTCTCAGAAAAAATGGACTGTGTGGACCAAAAAGGACAATGTTCAAAGACATTAGAAGAGCTGGGTGGCATAGTTCAGCCTTTTCTTAGGGGAAACAAAAGACACAAAAGGGTAGCCTACCATTATAGACAGATGCCTTGTAAGGTAAACAAACATGTTGTAAAAGTAGGGAGAAAGATCCACTTCCAATTTTCAGGGTGATATAAGATCCTTGTTTATATAGGAGAAGCTGGTGTAGCATAGATACAGAAGCTTCTGTTAGTTATTTCCCTCATACAGATACATTTTGAAAAGTGAATCAGATTGAGATTGGGTTTGCAAGCTATTTGGGCACATGTGAGGTTGAAGATTTTGTTTTGTCGTCAGCTGAGAGATACAACCAAGCTGTTGCACGGCTGATGGTGACACACTGATGGCATGAACAATGGGAAATTAGTGTGTACAAGAAATACAATATTCTTCCAAGAAAAAGACATTTTCCAGAGTTACTACAGCTTCCTCGGAGATCTGACTGAAGTAATTCTCCAGAATCTTAGTAACACCAGTGTCATGTAAGGGTCATCTCAAAGGGTTTCTTGTTCCAGGACCCCTTTGATCCTGAACCCCCCAGATCTTTCAGAGAACTACAGAGCTGGAAATCCATTTAAACTTTTCGTTTGGAATAGCAGTAAGCAGCTGAACTGACATCAAAGTAAATTGGCAAATTAGCTATGCATTTGTATGCAGTGCTCTCACACGTGGGTCACTCAGGGAAATAATGTGGCCTTGCTCAGCAGACTCCTAGAAGCTGCCACTCTGCTATGCTCTGCTGAAAGTAATTTAGACGTATTGTGCTTCTGGGTCCGGCTCATTCTCCTGTTCCCAAAAGGCATGATTGCCGGTGGAAAAATATTCAAAACTGATATTTTTGAAGGTGACTTGAGACTTCAAAAGCTCCTCACTGCCAAGCTGCTGGGAAGCTTGCTTCTCTAAGGAAGTCAGCAGAGAGCAGTGCTATAGAATAAATAGCAGCTCAGCATAGCCATTACCTGAAATAGATGATATACAGGCAGGAGAAATGCTTAGGCATGTAAGTAATAAAATTCTACAACTCAAACTGGAATCCAATAGAAACAAATATAGTAGTAAAAAGAGAACAATGAATAAAAGTGTAGGTGAAAAGATGGATCCTGTTAGTAATTTCTGACTCTTTAATCTACCTATCTCTGGGTTATTTGTCAGTTGGTATAAACGTGTCTGTTGCTTTATATGTTGTCAGTGTATCATATTTAAGTAACATTTTGGACTATATTGCATAAATTATGCTCCCGTTATGGCTGTACTGTATCACAGTAACAAATTCATTATTTTAGCATTCCCGCCCAGAATCCACATTGAAGTTCATCAGCTACATGACTTTCTTCCTTAATTTGTTTTGTCATCAGTGAAAATTAATTTTCTTGTATTCTGCCCTTCTTATCACTTTTAGACAAACAGAAACTGTCTGCTGGGTAGGGACTCATTGAAAGGACATGAATGTTCGTTCTTACTGCAGGGTAATATTAATGACAATAAATCCTCCCATTACCTTATTTATCTATCATTTACTACTCAATTCACAGTTATGTGTGAAGAGCTATGATGTATCCTATGATCATCTAAAAACAGGTTAGAAAACATTGGGAGAAAACAATGGTTGTTTTTTAGGGCTTCTCTTGTATGTATGAAAGCTGTTAGGGATCTATTCCATATTTTTCAGAATTATGTCTGTATTTAGACACCCTATTTGAACCAACATGTTAAAATTAGGCTTCTTAAAAAAAAAAAAAAAAAAAAAAAGTGTAGGTTTTCAAGAGCCACAGAGATGATTAAGGGAGTGGAGCATCTCCCTTATGAGGAAAGACTGAGGGAGCTGGGTCTCTTTAGCTTGGAGAAGAGGAGACTGAGGGTGACCTCATTCGTGTTTATAAATATATAAAGGGTGAGTGTCATGAGGATGGAGCTAGACTCTTCTCGGTGACAACCAATGGTAGGACAAGGGGCAATGGTTGTAAGCTGGAACACAGGAGGTTCCACTTAAACTTGAGAAGAAACTTCTTTACAGTAAGGGTGACAGAGCACTGGAACAGGCTGCCCAGGGAGGTTGTGGAGTCTCCTTCTCTGGAGACATTCAAAACCTGCCTGGACACCTTCCTGTGTGATCTCATCTAGGTGTTCCTGCTCCGGCAGGGGGGTTGGACTAGATGATCTTTCTAGGTCCCTTCCAATCCCTGACATTCTGTGATTCAAAAATTCTGGAAACCCTCAGCTCTCACTGAGATCAATGAAAACTTTGAGGCACAAGACTTTCCCAAAAGATGCTAAATGTCTTTGGGCTGTAGTGAAAAGGGGCTTCAGAGGCTTAATGGCATAGACATTGTCCAACTATTAGAGCAATTACTAACAGAAAACAGTCTGTGCCAGAAGATCCTGTTCTATTATATACCTCACTTTGCATTATGTTCAAACTACTGTTCACATAAGAATTATTCAGACTATACGAGAGAAGTGATGGACACAGTAATAGTCATTCTTAGTGCACTGGAGCTGCAAACCTCCTGTTGCATGGGACATGACTGTGAGAGATATTTCAGAGCTAAGAGGTGCTGTGGGAACACATTAATAAACCTGTTTTTGCACTTCTGTCTTTGGAAGGATCTAGTGTTTCAAAATCCTGGGTCTGGAGTATCTTTAACCTCCATATTTTTGGTTGCTGTCTTTTAAGTGCAGTTAGGATTCATTTTTCAAATACCAAAACACATTTTGTGGAAAGATACTCTACAAATAACTTTGATTTCTAATGATTAGTAATGCTATTTAAGATCAATGACAACACCTAGTTTGGTTGCTGCCATAAATCAGCCAAACTATGGGGAGAGGGCTTAAAACAAAAAAACAAAAAATTTAAAAAATTCGCTTTTAGTCCCTAATGTGGTGAAATTGTCTATGACATTTACAAAAAACTTAATCTCTGCTTTCCTTGTATTCAAAAGAGTCAGATACAGAGGAGGCACTGCAGAGAAACATCTTGTTCTACATTTCTGTTCATCCACTATGTAAGAGCATGCATATGCATCTCAAAGAAGCAAGTAAAGCTCAGGTGGTTTCTCCAAGCAATCTGAAAAATGGCATCCTCCCCATGATCAAGCTGTGAAACTACTCCAAAACTGTTCAGAACCATAAGAGTGTTTTTGAAACAAAGAAAATGAGTAAGTGAAAACATATTAGGAAGTTATTTGTACAATTCATGTTTATGAATGAATGTTTGTGGTGAACTGAATACAAGAGAACTGGTAAAATATTAGTGGAAAGTAGGTGACAGGAGCTACTGTACTAGAGTAGTTATTGTATTTAATTTCCTTGTGAATATTGGAGTTGTTCAACATTACCCCTGGTATGTGCTTAATCCACAGTCCAAAAAGTCAATGGAAAGCTTTACAGCTTCTCAACTGTTGGTCAAGCAGCTTATGTATCTTAATTAAATTCAGATTTTAAAATTCAACTAACTATTGAAGCCAGACTAGTTCTTTACTCTGTTTGGGTAAAAATTTACAAGCAAAATAACTGGAGGAGGTGTTCATTTGTAGACATTCGCCATTGTCTCAAAAGCATCTGGTTTACTAAGGCTTCTGTATAATATGAGAAATAACAGAATAATTAACAAGAGAATACTCCAAAGAACACCAGAAAATAGTGAAGGAGTGATTACTGGAATGCCATGGAAATAGATGTGGCATGGAAATACACATATTTGAAATCTACCTTAAATTCTACAAAGAGCAGGCAATTTAATTCAGTGCAAAAGGTCACACAAAACTGAAAGTGATGCTTGCTACTGTTAATTGCATTGGTTTCATTCAAGATGCATAAATGTATATTAGTCATTAAATAACTCTTGTGTTCCTTTGATATTTCTTCAGCTTAATATACGTGTTTAATTCAGAGTTAGTGCAGAAGATTATGGAGTTAGTGCAGTGCAATTAGTGGAAATCGAGCCCAATCTTCATACTTTTCCATAGTTAGCATTGAGTTTAGAGAAGTCATGGGCTGAGATGCAAACATGGTCACTCAGGCACCTGGGTGTGTGATCATGCTTTTCTGTGCCAATATTGGAGGTATTTTGCCAACAGAGAAGGGAAGGAGGAGTTGAGGGTATTAAAAAAAAAAAAAAAAAAAAAAAAAAACCAACTCTTCCTTGAGGTTCTTCATATTGTTTGCACATCCATCTGACTGGTGATAACCCCTAACTGCTGGGGTGGGGTTTTTTTGGGATTTGTTTGTTGTTTGGGTTTTTTTACTGAAAATGACACAGTTCTGGCAGAGCACATAGAAAAAGTTTTTGAGACAGCTGTCTAAAAGACACGTGGAATCTGAATTTCCCAATTGCTTATAGTTACTAAAAAGCACAACAGTGGTGCCAGTATGGTACATGAATTCAAACTGTGCATATGTACCATATTATATTGCAGTACCTCTTAGCCTGAGATATTCAACAATGGACAATGGAAGTGCTTTAATAGAGGTGAAAACGTGCATTCGTCCTTCTCTTTTATTTGTTTACTAAAAAATGTGAAAATATTGATCCTAAAGAAGAAATGTAAATGTTTAGCATTAAACATATGATTGGCTCATTTTGCTGTTGAACTTTAAAGACTGTAAGAATGTTTCAAAAACAATGGTTTCTCCCGCTTACCTCTCACCAGTCCTGTTTAGCAAGAGCTCGATCAGGCCTAAACTGTCACTAGTCCAACATTACAGGGCTCAACTGTTAACAGAAGTATTGGAATATATGCTAAAAGAAACATATGGCTTTGCAAATCAGGGAGGAATTTATTTAGTAACAGAATTTTATTTAGAGATTGCTCATTAATTCTTTAAATCGGCTTTTGGTTACAAGTATTTGCGTAAGTCTATGCAACATAAATTGCATACAACTACAGTTCCATTTCTTATGAATAATGTATTTGAACAAATATAGGCCTTTAATGTGTTTGCAGTTGATTTGTAGTCAGTTCGTAATTTTTATATCTTAGCTCATTTTTTCAAGTTGTTTACTCGTTTAGGTTAGAAGTGGGATTTACATATCTCCAAGTATTTACTGTGCAATTTTCAGGGTGTATGCTTTATTGCTTGAGGTGCTTTTCTCCTCTACTGTAGTCTCTGGGAGTTCACCTCCCTAACAGCTTCCCGAAATATTAACCGTGTTTGAGTTTACTGTGCAGGTAATAGAAAGAGAAGTGTAAAATGATGAAAAATATTTCTTTGCTTTTTCCGCAAATATTAATTCATGCAATGGTTGTGCTATCGTCTAACAAACTCTTTTACATTCCTCCTATATAGTATGCACAGATTGACATCATTCAGACTAAAGTAGAATAAACTGTGAGAAATATTGCAGGAGGAAATAATTTTATGGCACTTTTAAGTCATGTTTTCTGAAACGGGAATGTTTCTTTCAGATCATTTTCTAAGAAACTGCTCATTTCCATGTTGCTGTTTCAGGACTCGGACGTCATGGTGCAGCCCTGCTCACCCTCATGCTGGCCCTTTTGAGCTTGGATGGACTCAGGTACTTCTCGTTTCTTCTAGCTAATCCATTTCAAATTCCAATAGCTTAAGTTTCTGCTCACCACTCAACTCCTTGCTTGTTATTCAGTCACCCAGAGTCTCCAGTCACACAGGTCCTTTGAGAGAGACAGCTCAGGGATAACAAGCCCATAAAAATGAAACGGCTGTTTTCTGTTTCGTTGCATTGCCAAGGTGGCAGGATTTCAAGGCAGCACAGGTCTGCAGACTGGATGGGTACCACCAGTACTCTGGCCAAAGAGCTGGTCATCCTCCTCGTGAAGGAGAGTTGCCACCCCTGCAGCCCCTGTCCTGATGTGAGAGCCCCATGGCTGTGACTGAGGGGGCCTCACCTTGTGCGAGACTTCAGACATTCCCCAGAGGTGCTGAGACAAACTGTGCTTGGGCCTCTCAGAGGTGGGAGTGTAAGGGAAAAAGGGAACAGCAGGCTTTGGCTGGAACATGAGGCTTCATATGTTGTGCTCTTGTCTGTGTGCCCACAAATGGTGCTGAAAAGGAGTCATTTTTACTTTTGTGTTTCTATCCATTTCGACTGATGAGTGCCGGGCATATGCTGTACAGGGGATGGAGCAGCAATTAATATAGCTTATGTTTTGTTGCCAAGTGATATTAACTTGCAGTAATGCCACTTTATCAGAAAGAGCAATCAAGTCATAACAGGCAGTCAGGGAGAGCTGAACATGGGAACACTGTCCAAGGCAAAAGACCACCATTTGAGCTCCTTGTTATAAGCCTTAGGCTTCATTTAGGCTCAGGTCTGGGGCTGGGCAGTTACAAGCGCAGCACAGCCTTCCTGGAACAGGGCTAGCCCTGATGAGCACCTGTGTCACTCTGCATGCAAGATATGAAATCAAAAGCTGTACAGCTCTTTAAAGCTTTCATGCCGTCTTCTGAAAAGTTACTTAGACAGAAATGTGCTCTGTCATTTTTATCTGGGCTCTGCTTAATACTGTCATGGCTGTGTTGACTTCTGCTCTGATGTGATTTTTCCGGTGCAATTTTCCTTTCCTGGTGGAGAATTAAGCCAGTCCGTAACATGACTAGCTTTAAAAAAAATAATAAAAATAATAAAAGGTGTCTGTAAGGATGCTGCCTATTAATATGCCTTGTAATTAGTACGTCCTAGATCTGTGTTCAAGAGGCATCATTTCAGTTAACCTCTTTGCCTGGTGGAAGTTCCCTCTCGATGCAAGTGAGGGGGGGGAAGCAAAATGGTGGGGACTCTGCAGTTCTATTCCCTAGCCTCTCTGGTCTCTGAGAAAAATGACTCACGGATTGGTTTCCATGGATCAGTGGCCATCATCCTCTGTGAGGAGACTTAGTTGCCAGGACAACTGTTGCCAAGACAGACTGATTTTCCTTGTGAACAAGTTCATTGTGTTATTTCTGTACAGTGAACCATCTCCCAATGTCTATTGTTAGATGCATGTGAGAAGCTATTGGAGTTTTAGCTCCAGGTGGAAATTAGGAAACAGTAGGGAGGGAAAACAAGTCTAATTACCAAAAGGGAGTTTGTGGTCCTACACGTGTTGGATTGTACATGCATTCTGCAAACATGGACCCCAAAACCCAGTGTTGGAAGCCTCTTCAAGCCATGAGATCAAAATGAATTCCCAAGCTTACAATTCTTAAAAATATATATATTTAGTTAGGAATAGGATAAGGTCCTTGGGGATGTCCTGTATTGTAGTACACACCTATAAATATTCTCATGATTGAGTAGACTGGCTGTGGTCAACAGCCTACACATGCTGGAAGCAACAGATTCCACAACCTCACCTGACGTGGGAAATGCTAGTGGTGTTTGGAATGACTGACATTCCCTCAAAGGACCATTTTGTTCCCTTTGAGGTTGCTTCTAAGTTTTGTATCACCTGAAAGATTGCCTTAGCTTCACTTTATTAACAGTATAGCATTAATGGTACATATGCAACAGTCAAGAATCCCTCTTGTTACAGAGGCTTTTAAAGTTTATGATTCAAAACTTTACCACTGCTGTATTAGTTTCTTTTTTTTTTTTTTCTGCATGAAACACTTTTGGTTCAAGTGGAAAATGTCTTTGATTATTGTATAATATTAGATAGTATTCAACTGAATGGATGAAAGCTAGTTAAATGGATAAACTACTCTCCTGGGAAATCCAAAGCAAATTTAACAGTGTTCCTGTTGTCCACCAGAGGTCACTTACAGGCCACTTTATGTATTATTGGCTGTGCTTTCACTTGCCTTGTTAGCAGCATCTCTTGTTTCCCATATTAAGTACTTCTGGATCAGCTGTGCAAATGCAGGTCCTGAAAACCCTGCTAATAACTTTGAGTCTTTTCTAGAATCGT
>NW_010333477.1:47854-53017 GCF_000700745.2 Antrostomus carolinensis | reverse complement strand
AAAAAAAAATCATTTAAAAGTGTAGGGACTTCACTGATCCCATAATCTCAGTAACTGCACAGCTCTTTGCAAGCTTTGCTTGCATATTAAAGAATTTTCAGTACAAACAGATTGTCCTCTGTGTCACTAAATCTATGTGGGATTCTTATCTGGATTCTTATCTGCTCAATCTTCACAAAACATTTCTCAATGTGCACTTAAATTGAGAGGTGAAATGTGTTTACAGCTTCTGAAACTTCAATTGTATGTGAAACTCAGCTGTTGCATGCTTGTGGAGACCTTTGCTTCACAAATTTTTGCTACAACATGAAGAAAACCCTTGAGAAGTCCTTACTTGACGCCTATGGGTTGTCAAATGTGAACAACTCATCCAACTTTGGCAAAGGACATGATTCTGCATCTTCTATTGCAGATAGAGTGAAAAGATGGAAATCAAACATAGTGTTTTATGAGCCCTTAAACATCAAGAAAAGGCCTGTGTTTGAAGCAGTTCAAAAAGAAAATAACCTCATTCCATTCATGTTTCATTTACAGAGGATGAAAGAAAAGCAAAGGAAAAGAGCAATAAGATTCCTGTTCCTACAAGATGAATGAATGGCAGAAATTCCCCATTGGTCCATAGACTCCATTAGCCCAATAGTTAGATTATGTGCTCTGAACTTTGTATGAAAGGTATTTATTTTTTTGTTACTTTTTGATGGCAAGTTTTAACCAGTTCTTGCACAGAGCAATATAGCACTGAACAGTTCAGCACCATACACCTATGTAAGCATCAGCATATTTTTTGTTTGTTTCAGTTGGGTAAATATCAAGGTGTAAACTGTGGTTTTATCATGAAACACTTTAATTTATCTTTGTTTGTGGGTATGCTGGAGCAGAAAAAAACCCTGTGAAATCCTCTGTTTCTCTAGCTCCCTAATTCTTCTGATATTGGGGCAAGATTGTAGCTACTCTCAAATATAAAGGTGTAAATATGTGACGATTTTACACTGTGTTTATTTTTCTAGTTGCACTTTTGCATTCTCTGCAAAAGTCAATCAGAAAGCTGAGTGAAAAGTGGCCTGGTAGCTGGATAAAATATTTTGTAATGCATGGCCCATATACAGGTACATTAAAATGTATAAGGTAGTTTCCCTTCAATCCCTATAAAGGTGAAGACAGAAGTTGTTTGACTTTATAGTCAAACTTTAGCAGTGTAGGTAAAGCAGAACAGCTGACTAGAGTGCTAAGAAAAGCATCTTAATGTTTTCTTCCTTCTGAATCTCATGCTTTTAGAGCTCAGATCTCTTCTAGCTCAGGTGAAAGGAAGCTTAGTCGGGAAATTTTCAAAAGAGAAGAAACTCCGAAAGTGTGTTCTTCATAGTCAGTACCCCAAATGAGGGATCCTATGTGAATTGTGAATGTCGTCTGAATCTCAAACCGAACTTCCTCGGGGTCAAGCAGGTTGTTTGGCTATTTTTGATCTGGTCTGCTTCAGAACTGTTTCACTGTCTTACAGCTTCTGTAAAGATTACAAGCTTGGACTTGCAAACTCTGAAGTACAGATTCAGGACCTCTACAAAGTCTGTTTTTAATAAGAAACAGGAATAGTTTTGAGTTTATAAGCTTAGGTCCAGACTAATATGCAGTCATTCAAAGTTTGAGGGAGGGGAAGGTGGTACAAAATTCCATTTTGTTCCTAGTTTGTCAGCTGTCTGGCCCAGGACAGAAAACAAAATTAAAGAATATCTGACTCTCATTAATGTCCAGTGGAAACTTGCGGGGATCTGCTTGGTTAGGTAATTATTTTTATACATAGACATGAACTCAGAGTATTATACATGCTGATGCTTAATGCAGTCTAATTTCTACCATGAATGAAGGGTGAAACTCTGTAATAATAATTACAGTATTATTCCTATTCTTACTTATCTGTGTTATTACTACAGCATTGTTCCTAGTGTGTCCCGCTATATAAATTCCCTCCTCTATCACAGGCAGCTGATACTTTTACCTTGCTCTTAATATAGAAGGTGGACACAAGACATCCAAAGATTTTATTGTTAATGAGGGCTGACTCAGGCTACTAGCCCAAAACAGGAAGCTGCTGTTCATCTGCATAGTCTCTGTGGCAGGCTGACAAGTGACAAGAAATAGCTGAAGAGCTTCAGCTCTGCTCTATCCTTCTTACTGTGCAGGAGTACAGATGCATGGTAGGTTACACAGGCAAGGGATAAATCGCTACTAATTCAGAAGAAAAAGATCCTGCACAGGACAGCTTCCAATTTATATCTTTCTAAGAACTCTAATTAAACTCACTGTATGAACACCTATTAAAAACAGTGCTCCATAATGCCAGGTCTGAGGTTTTTCTGAAACAAGATCATTCCTAGGGTTTTTGGGTTTTTTTCTTCAGAAGTCTTTAATCTTGACTCTAATTGTCTCAATGAAAAGTTTGAAATACTTTGTAAACTCCTGGTTTGGGGATAAGAGCACTCTGTTGGTCTGACATCAAAGTGAATCAATGAACTAGCTGTGCATTTCTATCCACTGCTTTAGCCATATATTCTTTTACAAGTGTCTAGAAGCTGTCACCCTGCTATGCTGTGATTAAAATAATTGGACATAGTTCCCACTTCTGTTATTCCCATATGATGTTGCTGCTGGTGAAGAATACTCAACATTGATGGCTCCAAAGGCAGGTTTGAAACTTCAAAAGCCGAGTGTTCTCACGTGCTGAGCTGTGTGTTTCTCCAAGGAAATCTGCAGAGAGCTTCACCATGTATAAAAGAGCAGCCAGACATAAGACCATTCCCCCAAATGAATGATATGCAGAAAGAAGGTACATTCAAAGATCTAAATAGTGAGTAACTCAGTACTCAAGCTGGGAATCAGGAAAACCAAATAATTCTGGAGGACTTGAAGGCTGTATAGAAATAAGGAGATAGAAAATGAAATTATGAATCCAGTGAAGAAAGACATTTAATAATTTGTGAATACTGAGTCACCTGACCTTACAATTTTTGTTTGTCACTTGACGCGGGAATTTACAATAGTCCTGTAGGTTTGCACATGTAAACATGCTGGGTTTGCTACAGCTTAGTAAAATTTCTACTCTGTGATAAACTACATTTCAGCAAAATTATGTCCTGACCTGGCAAGAACCTAGGGGTGGGGAAATTGCTGAGAATCCTATCTGCTTCATCCTTCTGCTTTTACAGGCAAGCAACCTTCAGGGAAGTTCACAGACATTCAACAAACCCGAAATTTTTACATGTTACAAGGGTACAAGATGAGCCCTGGACACTATGTGTTGATAGCATATAGATACCACATTTGGTTCTTGGCCAAAATAACAAAAGTGTGGAAATTTCGGTTTCTCGTTTAAAAAAAAAGAGCTCTCTAGCTCCAAGTATCTGTTTAATGATGTTGGATCTACAATGTTTTTATCAAACTGTGGCTGACAAATAGCACTGCTCTAAACTGATGTTTTCATTTTATTTTCACTGGGACAAAATTTATTCTAGCTCCTGAACAGGAAAGATACAAAGGCAGCCTGACAGTCAACAACAACTCTATCTGATCCTACCACATCAGAGAACAACCTCAGAGATGGGATCTCCTGACACTGCTGCAGAGATGGAGAGTTTGAACTGGTTTTTGCAGCTGGAGATGTCTAGCAGACCTTCCTCTGGTTAAGGAAAATTTCAGCAAGCAGAATTGCCAAAGACATGTCTTCCTCAGCATTATATTTTATGTTTTTAATTTTGCAGCGTTATCCATGGCAGTATCCTCCACACTGTTCTTGCTACTGTACTTTTCATGTCCGCACAATGGTACCATAACCAGCTGACAGTGCAAGCTCTGTTAAAGAAGTTTATTCTGATCACTAACTGTATCACCAGCATTATAGGAAGACAAGTAGTAAGTGATTTACTTAAAAGTTTAAAGATATATTCCTTCACCTCATGTTATTTTTCTAAATCCCACATCCCATTTTGAAACATAAATGAGAATGTTTGAGTTGGCCAAGTTTTTTCCAGTGGCAATTCAGAATACATTGCAAGACAGGCAGTCACTGCAGTCAAGCAAGCATCAAATATCCTTCCTTCTTCTAGGTTATTGAAAAATAAATCCATTGACTGAATAAAGGGGAAAAACCTTTGAGTGCCTGCAGCTGTACTGACTTTTTGATTGTTCATTTGTACTGTAACACAGCCAATGTCTGTCCAAGGCCAGGCAAAGAGCAAAGGGCTCATTCCCAGAACGTCATATGCAAAACCTGTAAATAGGGGTGGTAAGACTGAGGTAGGTAATCATTAGGATTGTGCAAGACAGAGATAAGTCAGCAAGCAACTTCTTTCCAAAACAAAGCAGAAAATTACAGCTTTTACTAGAAATGTAAGGATTTTTTTTTTTCTCTTGGCATGCTTGTCTGCATGGTAAAAATCCAGCAGATTTCTCTTCCACTTCTTCTCTTCTACTTTCCGTTGCGCTGGCTGTCAGGGAAGCCAGTAGCACAATAAGAGTTTCATTGTGTACTATTCAGCTAATGGTGTTGGTAAGTAAAGTTCTCTCTTGCTGTGAAAATATTTGACCATACTGAGGCCATACAACCCTTGCAAGTGCAAACATGCGGGATAGAAAGGACTTTTGTAGACTGCCCTACTGGAGCATGGCAAGCTGATGAGGGGTACTGTTAGCAGGATGTAATCTGTCGGTTTAATAGCATTCTGACCTGAGTGTTCTCTGTATAAATGTAATATCTGCTTTTGAGGAGCAATTTCCCTAGTATTTGACATCAATAGGGCTGTCCTGTGCTGACAGACTCTCAGGTTATGGGGCTAATGACTCAGAGTTGTCACCTCTGAGACTAGGTCTGGAACAAGAACTCCCTAGTGCCTCTTCCAGAATCCCTTCCTTGCTGTTACCTCCATTGGGTGAATCATGTACTAAAGCAAGTTTTATGGAGGAACAAAAGTATTACCTGAGATCTATATCTTTAAATAGGACTTCCAGAACTAGCTACCTCCTAAATATAAACATTTCATGGCATTTTTCAAGATCTAATTCTGAACTTTCTGCTGAGAAAGTCTGCAGTTATCACAGAATCACAGAATGGTAGGCATCGGAAGGGACCTCAGGAGATCATCTAGTCCAACCCCTCTGCCAAAGCACGTTCCC
>NW_010333477.1:41342-47780 GCF_000700745.2 Antrostomus carolinensis | reverse complement strand
CCAGTGCTCTGACACCCTCACAGTAAAGAAGTTTTTCCTCAAGTTTGTCTGGAACTTCTGGTGTTCCAGTTTTTGCCCATTGCCCCTTGTCCTGTCACCAGCCACCACCAAAAAGAGCCCTGCCCCATCCATTGGCCCCCATATTTCAGATATTTATACACATTGATAAGATCCCCTCTCAGTCTTCTCTTCTCCAGGCTGAAGAGTCACAGCTCTCTCAGCGTCTCCTTGTAAGGCAGAAGTTTCAGACCCCTCATCATCTTTGTGGACCTCCACTGGACTCTCTCCAGAAGATCCCTGTCCCTCTTGAACTGAGGAGCCCAGAACTACACAACTCTCCAGTGTGTCCAGGTCCTGTTGAATGGCAGCACAGCCTTCTGGTGTGTCAGCCACTCCTCCCAACTTTGTGTCATCAGCAAACTTGCTGAGGGTGGATGCTACCCCTACATCCAGGTCATTGATAAGCTCTGAGAGCTTAACATTTTTTTTTCAAGCTTTCTTTTATTATTCCTTGTTATTTTTAGCTTTGTCTTGTTGCCTTCATGGGAGACAGCAGCAATATCAATTTCCCTGCTAATGGATAGTTAACATAGTATGAAAATTCAGCAGAAGTAAATCCTTAGAGGACTGTTATGAACTGGCTTGAGTCCATGAAGCTGGATAAGGATTCAAGTTTTGTTATACTAGTTAGCCAAATACCTTATGCCATTAGCCTAGATTTTGATGTGAGCATAATAGACAAAGCACAACGAAGTACATAGAAAAGTGGTGCTTCTTAAACTCTGCTTTTTATCCTAAGGATAATCTTATCACAGTAATATTCTAGCAATTATACTTTATATTGCACTTTATCAGATGACATGACAGGGGAAGCTGGTCTGTGTGGGTAATCTTTTCTGAAGCTTAAAATAAAGAGAAATAATTAAGGTGACTAGCAAAATTCAAGCTGGATTAGATTTTCTCTCCTTACCCCAATCTGTCAACTAAATAGTGCTTCCTTAGGCTTGTTTTTCATTTTAACCGGTAGAACTGTGAGAAAATAAGGTCAATTGACTTATGTGGTTTATTTACTACAAAAGTTTGTCAGATCATGTTTGTGATAGTTCATTTAGGGTTTTTTCAGTTAAACACAGAATACGTGGAACATAATTGCCTCAGATTTGACCCTCATATTGAAATCGAGGACAATTACTGTGGTGCAAATTTATTCCTGGCCAGTAATTCAGTACAGTGCTCCTGGAGTCAATATCTTACCAGGCAGAGATGGAAGAGATGGTCCCAAAGGTGAAAAGGAAGAACCAGGTACACAACTGTGACCATTTAGCAGTATTGTACTTTTGACAATCTTTTTCATCTCTTTAGTCTTGTTTCATGCCTCCTTCATTCTTTCATTTTGTCATCTCCTTTTCTTCTGCCCCATTAACCTTTTGTAGTCTCTGCACAATTTCAGGAAGCTGAAAATGCTTTCTGCATTTATAGTGCTATTCTAGATACCTGGCTTTTAATAAATAAAAAACCCCTGTACATTTTCACAGCAGTCCATAAAACAGACATGTAATGAGACTTTAATCTGATTGTACCATTTGTACTCTTAATCACTTAGAATTTCCTGTGATACCCTACTAAATGATTAATGCTTTTTCTTTCCAGAGGCCAGCTCTCAAAACCAGAAAGCATGCTTGCTAGAATTGGCTACTAATCTGATGGTCATAACTTGATTGCTTCATACTCATTAAGTCCCAACAACAGAATTCCCCCAAGATATGATTTGTCAGTTAGGTAACTTTTTTCATGCAGTGCTGCAAAGAGCAAATAGAGAGCAAGTGCTTCCTGTCATGTGGTAGAACCAAGGCACCTGCTCTCCCAAGGTGCCAAATCATACTTTCTGTCCAAACACTTAATAAGTACATATGGAATAATGAACTTTCTTACCATATCCTGTCTGTGTTATCACGTGTGTGCAACACATCTTAGAATTAAATAATTGCTTTTCAACCTCCAAGCAAAATCCTATCATTATCAATATGACTTGTTATGAGCTGTGACATAAAACTTCAGTGGCATATATTGATATTCCGTATAGACATTTTCTGGTCCACATACCCTCAGTATGCCCTCTGCAATTTCATGGTTGAAATAAGTAAAGCCAACACTATCTATTTCAACAAACTGCTTCAGAGGTACCTTTAATCTTATGATTTAGCTCATTTTCTAGATCATATACTGTGATGTATGATTAGATTATAGCTGGAGTATATTGGTTTTCTGGTTTTAGAGCATGGGTACCTCTGCAATAACATGAGACTATTAATTTCATTGGATTTTCAGTGTCATAAGTGGGTGTAGTAAAGAATTTTCATCAAAGTAATGCATTTCCTAGCAAATTAAGCTTTCCACAGGAGCAATTCAATTTTTCTGAGAAGTTTTTATTTTTCTGGGGAAAAAAAAATAAAATAAAAAAAGTTGTCCGTGTTTGGTACTCCCTCTAAGCAGTAAGAACATATAGTATGAGAAAAACTTAGAAAACATTTAAACTATTTTATTTTTAATCAAACTCTAGGAGATGGATTAAGAGGTTTACAGGGTTTCCCTGGAACAGTGGGACCTCTAGGAATAAAAGGAGATTTTGGACCAAAAGGAGAAAAAGGAGAACGTGGAAGTAAGAAATAAATTTCTCAAATCTGCAATGTGGCCTGTGGTTTCTGCTCTGGAAACCAAATAGCTCTCTCACATGGTGTCATATTACAGAAGAGCTAAGCATCTGAGAGACATCTGTTGTGTACTCATTTTCATATAAATTACTAAATAACATCCTTAACTGCTAGTTGTAGCAACTGATAACCTGCAGAGACAAGCAACTGCTTTGGAAGAAAAAGTACAATTTTTGGAGACTGAACTGAATAGATACAAAAAAGGTAAGGTCCAATCATTGATCGGTTTTCTTTTTGGCCTGGTCAAATGGTGACATGCTTGTGCTGGAGAAAGGCCTGAAAAGAGTAGGTTGAAACAAATGCTACAAGTTTTTCTTGTGTTGCTCATGGGAGATGGTTATTAATTAAATGCTCTCTCACTGAATATGTCCTTCCTGAACTGACCAGCCAAACTTAGGATCACCTTACCAACATACAGGGCCGGGGCATTGTTACATGAACTGTTCTCTGTGTGCTTGTGCTTTAAGCATGGCATTACATTTCTCTTATTGCCTTAGGTGTAGATAATTTTCTATGAGTAGACATGAATTGAGATGCTGTCTGTCTAGGCCTGGCTGCAAGTAATTTCTCAAGAGATACTCTGTGAAAACTTTCAAAGACTGTTTCATCGGTGCACTACTAACCCTGGTACAAATGCCACATTAGGAAATGCACAAGGTCCATCATTGTTCTTAAATTAACTTGGGAGGAAATAACACAGGCTGCAATTTACCACATCGTGAGCGTTAGCAGAATAAAGCCATATAGCTCCACGCCATCCACTGGCCATCCTTACAAAAGGGTGTCTTCCCTGGAGAAAGCGCAACTCTGAAGCCGTAGTTGTGTGTAAAGCCTGAAAGTTGGCAAGAAATTTAAGAACATGGAGAGGCTGAACAGCTGGTAGCAGTAATATCTTCAACCATCTCCCTTTTGTCCTGCTGTGCCCATGTATCAACACCCTAGAAAAGGGTGTCTGCAACCATTGTGGAGGTTTTACCTGGCACAGAAGCATAGGACAAGAGCATTGTGCTGGTGCCGTTCCCACAACATCAGGGGAAATTTAACTATACATATGCCCTAGTCTATCATTGTTATAAGGTGGTAGACTCACTTCACACAGATCCTAGAAACCTATTAAAGACAATAAGATAAAAGAATTTGCCCATTAAAGACAGTAACTGTGTTTCAAAAGAATTGTTGCTAGCAGTTTTATCTGCTAAATGAAAAAGAGCTTCACTTTCTATTGGCTTTTCATGAAAGCCTGTCAAGCATGGGAGCTGTATATTCCTACTTCTCCTAAGATAATTTATATTTTCTGGAGAAATAGTTTCCCAGGCTCACTAAAGCTATCTCTATGTCTCTTCTTTCTGCTCTGTTGCTTTAAACCCTGAATTTTGTTACAGTCCCTTAGCTTTGTTTTCTGTAATAAAGCTGATGATCTCCTAATTGCAGATCAGTTCCTTTGCATGGTTTTAATTGATCTGTGATTTTTGCATTGAAACCTGGCAAGCTATTTTGTCATGCTTGTAATTTGAGTGTGAATTCCTTCAGATCCTAATTCAAGAGCTATAATACTATGTGAACTGGAAATTAAAAACATTAGAACAAGACTTGTGATCCAGTTTCTTGTGAAATTCCAGTTTTCTTGATATGCAGATTTGATATTTCCAGATGTCTGTTTTGTTTGACTTCTATTGGATTCTACCTACTACAACAGTAGTCTGTTTATAGCTGATATTAGCTACTTCTGAAGTACAGTTGTGATACAGATAAATAACAATAGCATGATTAATTTTTGGTATAATACAATTATGTTCACTTTTTTCCCTAGCTTTCATTTTAAAGAACATCAACAGTATTGGTTCAAAATATTTGTCCCAAATATAAAAGAAGATACTTTTGATAATGGAAATTCCCTTTGTACAAAAGCTGGAAGTGCACTTGCCTCTCCTAGGAATGAGGCTAAGAGTACAACTTTAAAAGACTTAATAAGACCTTCAAAGCAGGCTTATACGGGGATATCTGATGAACAGACTGAAGGCAGGTTCATGCATCTGAATGGAGGGGTTGTAACTCACACAAACTGGAATGTTGGAGAACCAGATAATCTAAAAAATGAAGACTGTCCAGTAACACAAGACTCTTGAAAATGGAATTACATTAATTGTTCAGATTCACATGCCTTAATTATTTGTGAATTCTTGAGCTGATGAATGTAAGAAAACCAAAAGTTTTTGTTTTCAATTATGTGGTTGATGTAGAAGTTTGTTCCCATAAAGATGGCCTGATGTAACCAGAAACAGTATATTTGTAATTGTTTTCTCTTTGACATTCAGTTTTTAATCTCCTAATAAAATACAGATTTAATTTTTTCAATCATTATGGATTCTGTTTGTCATAGCAGTAGTAAGGCTAATAAGTTATGGCATGCTCAGCAGGCTGATTGTTATACCTTCCTTTGAGTTCCTCATAAATGCAGCATGAGGAAAACATTTTTTAATAATCTTGAAACTAATGAAAAAAAATTATATATTCTGTCTTTGAGCTGACCTGTGAACTTGGGGAGATTACTGTTGCTTCTGATAAGGTCTTTTACCATGTAAATAATGGACAGTGCATAGAGTCCTATGTCATTTCGGTATTTAGTGATGACTTTGTTCCCAGTATGCTTTCACTATAGTTCTAAAATTGACTGATAATGATCACTTAGAGCCTAGACTGTTATTTGTCTTCTAGGTACAGAAGCCCATTGCACACAAGTGATTACTGACATGCAAATTATTTCTTTTTTGAAGTTTCAGCTATTTTTGTGTTGGGTTTGTTTTTTTGGGTTTTTTTTCCCATGTGATAGGAAAATTAAATGTGCTGTAACTACAAAGATTAATAAACCACTAAAACAAACAGCCAGGTTGCTTTGTGTGCAGTAGAACAAGATTATTTTTTTTTTAAATCTATAGACGTCATTCAAAGTACAGGAGATATAGATCAAGGTTTAAATGCAGTAGAAAGCACAAAATTTTTGTCTTAAACACAAGAGCCTACTACTGAAATGTACTCCAAGTGGAATTTACCTTATGCAGAAAATCAGCAAAAGGCCTTGTTTACATGAATAAGTCCTTAAAGTAAGAGAAGTTTTTGACCATGCAAGAATAGAAGATGTTAAATTCCTCTTCTGCTTAGTTTAAGACATGTAAGCTAAGTACCTCTATGGAGAGAAGGACTGCGCCTACACTGGCAAGTTACATGGACCGATGGGAACATAGGAATGTATCTGTACAGAGGATCATTTGGTGACCAGCTCATCTGCTTTATAGTTGTTATTTTCATTGCCTAATTCCATGTCTACCTTTGTAAGTAATGAAATTTCTTTTCTCTGCCTCAGGTTATACAGGTACAGCAAAAAAGCAATTACTGCAATTGGTGAAGGTCTGAATTTTGATAGGGTATGATTTATCTCCTGATGTGCATCATGTTCTCCTTGTCATTACTGGCAATATATCTTTGTAGTTCTCAGGTGAACTGAACTCCTTTTCTTCATTAATTACAGCTATGAAAACAAAAACTTTTAAAAGCCAGTATGTTACAATGACTAAACTGCTGATTTGAAAGAAATTTGGAGTAGTATTTTGCAGATGTGAACAGCTGTGTTTTTTTCAACTGAATTTATTTAGAATCACAGAATGGTAGGGGTTGGAAGGGACCTCGGAAGATCATCTAGTCCAGCCCCCCTGCCAAAGCACATTCCCTA
>NW_010333477.1:18413-40775 GCF_000700745.2 Antrostomus carolinensis | reverse complement strand
AGGTCCTTTTCCACAGAGCTCCTCTCCAGCCGGTCAGACCCTAACCTGTACTGGTGCATGCAGTTATTCCTTCCCAGGTGAAGGACTCTGCACTTGCTCTTGTTGAACCTCATCAGGTTCCTTTCTGCCCAACTCTCCAGTGTGTCCAGGTCCTGTTGAATTGCAGCACAACCTTCTGGTGTGTCAGCCACTCCTCCCAACTTTGTATCATCAGCAAACTTGCTGAAGGTGGATGCTCCCCCTACATCCAGATCATTGATGAAGATATTAAACAAAACTGGTCCCAGTACTGACCCCTGGGAACCCTGCTAGTTACAGGCCTCCAACTAGATTCTGCACCACTGATCACAACCTTCTGAGCTCTGCCAGTCAGCCAGTTCTCAATCCACCTCACTGTCCACTCATCTATCCCATACCTTCTAAGGTTTGCTACAAGGATGTTGTGGGATACGGTATCAAAAGCCTTGCTGAAATCAAGGTAGACAACATCCACTGCTTTCCCCTCACCTACCCAGCTGGTGATGAAATAATTAGAAATAATATTCCTAATTGCCATGTCTGTCACTCTCTCAAGAGTCTAGCTCTGAAATGTAATTTAGACTGATTTTTACATTATTTTGCCCAGTAAATCTCCAATACAGTTATTAGAAATTTATGAAGCTTCTTGTAACCTGATTTTAAGATTGTGTTTGGAGAACACTACACATAATTCAAATGGGATCTATACAAGCAGCATAACTGTTTGCAGGTAAGTGCAGGCTGATCTTCTCAAACTGGACTAAGTCCACATGGCAGGAACAAGACCTGGAAATAGTAAATGAGCATTTATTAAATCATATTACTTGAAACTTTTAATTCAGCAATGTACTATCAAATGTGCACTAAGTTCTGACCTTTCTCACCATGCATGTTAGGAACATCCTTCTTTAGGGACACCTTTCTTCAGTAGGTGCTGAAAAGAGAGAAAAAGTTTTAAATTATGTTCTATTATCTTCCAAGAGGCTTAAATCAGCATCCCTGATGACCACTTAATTTTGCATTAATTATAACCTAATCTGTATTTGCTGTTATACCCCTGATTAGAACCATCTCATTTGGTGCTAATATGACCTCCGCAGAGCTTCTGAGTAATTCAGGATGAGAGCAGCATTTGTTAATCAGCTGCTGGGTTTATCTTTCAAAAACATAGCACAATTTCAGGCTAAGTAAAGGCTTAGAAAGAGCTATCCTGTCACGTGAAAAAACACAATCTCTGAAAAGCTCTTTTCCTTCTCTTTATTTTTCAAGTGGCAATTTTCAATGGGAACTACAAGGTGGAAACAGGAAGCTATTTCAATCAGTAGCAACTTGTACTTACTACTTTATTTTTTAACTATAGCACATAAAATAAGGGGGAAGGGGTAGTTAACATGCTCAGAGCAGAGGAGAAATGTGCCCTTTACTGTGGCTTGTTACCTGTTACAGAAGAGGGCATCACCCTCATGAGTGAAACATGCAGGGAAGTCTGTGGCTTTAGTGCTACTGAAGTGACTCTATCCTTTGGCCCAGCACCTGGAGACATAAGGAAGGAAAAATAATTTCTGGATTGTAGTTTGGCCAATAATGCCCAGGAGAAGAAATAATGCAGGAGAACCTGGAAACCTAGGTGCAGTCTCATATCTCTTTTAAGCTCTCTGCCAAACCTCTCAGTACTAGCAGCATGACTGGATCCTCTGTTATCTCTAGGGACTGTATTTATCCTAAGGCACCTACAGTTAACATCTCTTTTTATGGTCTGTAACCCTAGTGATGTTTCAGACATTGGTAGCTTGAGCTGTTTAGATCAGTGCTTCAGGGTAGACAGTTATGAGAGCTTTTTCCTGGCTGGCTGTGTGCTCTGGTTTGTTTATGTCTTCAACAAGCAGCACATTTTGTCCCAGGGAGCTGAGCTTGTGCATTAATCGTACAAGAAGCTTCTGGCAGGTTCGCAGTGGGAGAAAGACTCAATAGTGTCTAACTGGTTGGCATTCTCTTCCAGGGTGTTTAAATACAGATAAAACTTCAAGGAGCTGAACTAAGCACACAGAATGTGAGAGAGGTAACCAACCCACATTTAGATGTCTGATTTCAGAGCACCTGGTACTCCATCCCTGGGCTGTGTGGAAATGGGCCTGCATCAGCTCAGCAGTGCTGCAGAGAGAATTTCAGTGTTTCATTGCAGCCTTAACAGAAAATATTACTACAGGGCTGCAAAAAATGCATGAGTTTGTATACCGTCTCACAACATCCTAAACCCCAAAGCTATCCTCCGTTCCTGTGTTGCTTTGCCCTAGCTTGCTCTCTTACTCACCCTGTTGTTTGGATACTTATGGCAGCTGTATCATGATGAGTCCTAGTTGTTAGAACCCCAGCTGTCCTACTCCATCTCACAGGTTGTACTTGAACAAATTTCAGGAGATGTGCAGAAGGCAGTGAGACGGCGGAGGAGGGTTTAATCTGGTCCTGCTACCTTGTTGCAGCTTTCCCTATCAGGCCTTCTGCACTCTCTTGGGAGAGCTCTGGACAGCATCTCTCCCCCTTCCTCCCATCTACACTCTTGACCACTTTTGCCTTCTGCTTGAGATATGTCCTAATAAAGGCTCTGTGCAGCCTTCCACCCTGCTCCAAGAATTATTCCAAGCATGTTTTTGATTCAAATTTATTTATTTTTTTTTTAATACACAGGAAGCTAAACTACTTCAAGCTGGTTTAGCTGAGATGGGCACAGCATTTTACCAGGTTTAGTTGAAAATACTGAAACCTTTTGAGCAACATCATAATGAATACGTTGGATATTCTGTCAAATACCTCCTACTTTGCACTTCATGTCTCAATGGCACCTGTGCAAGGGTGTCCCACTTTGAAGTAGTTTCAGCAATGCTACTTTGTTTACAGACCACAAGTTTTTAACCCCTCTATCCTCTTATACCCTGTCCACTCTGCTTAGGCAGCTATATGCAGTCATGAAAGCAAGGGAGATATAGGAAAATGAAAAAGCAAAAGGAAGAAGTGATGCATTTAAACTTTTTTATTTCTTTACCTTTTATTATGGAGACCTACAGCTAAACTGAAATAAAGGGAGTTATTAATATTTCCTAAGCCTGCTAAGTAGATCTTTTATTTGTGCATCAAAAACCAGTAAAGCATGTATTACCTTGAAGCCCCCAATTGCCCTCTATGTGCTGTTGTTTTCTAGTACCTAGTATTCAGCTTAAAGCTGCATTTGCCAGCCTTTGGAGAATCTCAGCTTTCATTTTCAAGACTGAAGTACATTTCTAGCTTTCATGACCAATGGTGAAAAAGCTTAAAAGCCTTTCACCTGGAAAGTTCTACAAAGTGAAAATGTTTGTTTTCTTTCAATTTCATGTTTTCAAGTCTGTCTTAAAGCAGAACCTGTATTTTTAACAAATGGAGATTAAATGTCAGGAACAGCATCGCCTGGACTCTGTATGGAAAGAAAAGCTGCCAACTCATGGCACAATAGCAGTTGTAAAAGCTATTTAAGAAATGTTTCAAATGCTGTCTACAACTCTAAAGTGTATTACATGTCATTTTGCTAAAAATTGCATACTACACACTGTTTTGAGATACTGGGAGCTCTCCAGTGGTTTTGAATGCTTCAACCCTGAAGTTTATCTTTGTCAAATGCTCTCAGAATAGTTATGAATTTGACCTTTATTCTGGCAAATTGTGTGAGTCATTGGAAAGTATAATAGTTTACAACTTTTATCTCTGTTATGGTGGCACAGTATGTTACTCTGGAAAGGTAAAAGAACATAGAAGTTGGAAGTTATCAGATATTTGAGCCCCATTTGTGTGGAAAAAGAGCTGGGGAAATAGATGCTAGAGAAATGCAATGTAGTGTGCAAATGGTACACTGGTACTGCAACAGTCAGGAGCAGAGTTGGTCTCTGCAGGTTTTGAAAACAAATTTTTAGAAGTTAGTACTTAAAATCCACTTCAGCTTTAGAGGATTGTCCAAGATAACAGTGGATATGGGCTGACCTTGTGAAAGGGGCACTCCGTGTACTCAGCAGGCTGGGCTCTGCACAGGGCTGAACACATGTCTGGAAAGTCGCAGTTAGGAATAAACCTATTTATTTTCTAGTTTGAACCCCTGAGACAGTCTGGTAAGACAGATAAGCAATAAGACTACTTTAAAAATAAGCACATTTGAAGTGCTCTTGTGTGGATTCCCACTCCTGACAAACAAGCATACTCCTGCCTGCCTGCTGCTGATGTTGCAGGCGTGACTCTGTCCTAGTCCATTCCCTCACAAACTGGAGGTTATAAGATATCACAGCCTGCTTTTATAGAGGAAATGCTACAACCTGCTTCCCTCTCATGAACGTAGACAAGAATATTAAGAGAGCAGGCAAGTATATGAGTGTTGATAGACATGAGAAACCACCAAGAGTTTCAGAAGATTATAGAAAGGCAAGAAAAGGCAAAAGCCTTGACAATATTATTAGCAGGACAACAGCTGCTCCAATGATTTAGCATACTTATCTGAGGCTATTGGTATTACCTTTATGTAAACTTCACTGTACTTGTGACATGTGAGCTACACTGATGTGATAATTATTTTAAAGCCATTTGAAAACAGTTTAGAACCATTTAACTAATTGTTTCAGTTCAGTACTTGTTTGGAAGCTCATGTATCTGCTAAAATGAATGGAAAAGAACAGTCAACAAAGAGGGTACTCATGGTTGTGCTGCCATTTATATTTCCAGAACAGTACAGATAGGCCAGCAATCTGTAACATCTGTCATAGTCACTGCTGTGAAGATATTATTTTAATGAGATAATGGCTATGTAGTTGCATAGTATGTACATATGTTGGTATATGAGACAAAATGAACAGAAATTTCTGTTTGGGCTTTTGCATTTCAAACAGAAAAGTTATGGAGATACACATAGTCCATTGTGCAGGTATGATTATTTGTCTTCATTAGCAGAATGGCTCTGAAATCTCTGGGCTAGGCTGTATTTCAGATTGCCTAAGAAAAGGACAACTGTTCCTTAACTGGGCAGTGAGCTGCTTGAGCGTACAAGGGATAGATTTCTGTATGTCAGCCTCTAAGAATGATGCCTCAAATCAGAGCAGTGGATGCCAAACCAAATTTAAACATAAATACATAAAAATCAACAGGTAGCTAAAAAGGTTATTAATAATTTTGTAGAGTTTCTCTTTTCTTACTAAGAAAAATAATCTTTAAGCTTCAAAACTGCATATAAAGCTGCTATAAAGACTGTAAGGAGTGACCCCATGGAATAACAAATTTTTATTTTATTAGTTAAGTAGTTGACATCCATGGTTATTACATTTCTCAGGGTTATTAAACATTCTCTCTATTTGTCATGCAAGCTAAGTCTGCTGTGCTTTAATAACCTACTAAACAGTTTTTTCATTTGAATCATTCTGGCTTCAAGCAATATTCAAGATCTCTCAGTTTCTCCAGAGAGACTCTGAGGTGGTAGGGCTCTGTTCATTCCCTATTGGTTTTTTTCTGTTTCTTCAAGTCTTCATCTATTCCTTTTTTTTATCTACTAGATAAACTCCAAGGGGCTTTAATTAGCTAGCTAAAGAAGAAAGTATGCTGCAGTGTTGAAAGAAAACGGGTAGGAATGTGTTTCTTCATGCAACTTGCACTACAGGTTGCAGTGGCTTGTATCTTGGCATAAGGAAAATACTAACAGTGCTATTATCCTAACTAACGACTGAATAGCCCACCTTTTCCCCTCTCAATATCTGGTTAGGGAGAAGAATTTCCTCCCATTGATTTCTCAGACCTTCCTTCTCCAAGTTTTCTCATTCCTTACCGTTTTTCATCATTCTCCTCAACCTTTTTTGTGCCTAAGGAAGTTTCCAAAGGGCAATTAAGTACCAAATTCCCTTTGAAGGTCACTGGAAAGTAGATTTTAGAAGTGCAGGTGTTACGTTTTAGACTCAAAGTGAGTTGCGAGTTCTTTCCTTATTATATAGTGTTCCATAAATCATTGTGTTCAGTATAAAAAAACTCTTTATTGGTTAAAAAGTAGAAAATTCAGGAACTTGCCACTGTTATTTTCTGTTCCATGTGGATATTTGACTGAAATCTCCAAAGTAACAAATAAGGAAAAGATACTATTGGGTGTTGCAATACTTTTTAAAATGCCATAGATTCAGCTGCTTGAATTTCAGTAATGTTGCAGCAGTCTTCTAATCCTCACAAATGAACAGATATATAGAGTTCATTATGCTAATCTTTCTAGTTCTGGGTATCAGTTTTCACATTTTATAATCAGAACAAATGACCCTCAGTATAGCCCAGACTGTAACAATAACAAGTAAAATAGTATAAAAGGAGTGTAGTTTTAGCAACGATGATCTAAGCATATAAACATGGCATGTGTTTGCAGGGAGAGGCCATACTTTTTATTAGGGTACAAGACATAGGCCTTAAGCTTTTATTTTGGATGTGAAGAATTTCTGTCCTCAAATCTTACCATTTTTACTATGTCAAGGTGAAAATAAGAGCCCTCATTCCTCAGGGAGCATCTCAACATATATGCTGAACCAATACAACAAATGTTGCGAACAAAGCCACTTTGGTTTGAAATAAGCCATACTTCTGTTGAGAGAATCCTCTCAATTTTACCCTGTTTACTTACCCAATTGGTAATTACAAAATAAACTTTTCCTCAAATTACATCCTCTGTATTATCTCTGTTAGTAGATGAGTGGTTTTGGTCATGTCTCACTACACAGGACAATCCAAACAATTTCAACAAGCTGTGTTTATTAAAGAGTTTGGCTTGCAGAGTCTTTCAGAGAATTCAGCAAGGAAACTGGCTTGTAATTAATGAGTAAAGCTAAAAACATATTTCAAAATATCAATAACCTTTTTAGTCCAAGATTTTTGAAAACTCAGTATAAAAATTACTGCAGAAAACTGCAAAATAATTCTAGTATTTGGGCTCCAGAAAACAGTTTTAATAAATATATGTATGTAGCTGAGCCTTTCTTTTCTCTTTGTCCCTTACAGGAACTTTCCAATAATATTTCTACACTGAAACCTTTGCAATAACTGCATCTTATATAGTTTCAAGCCAGCTCAGGTACCAACAAAAGGTAAGGAGATTGATCTACTTCTTTGGGTGCTTCAGTCTATGGTCTTTCCTTGGCATCTCAGTGCTCCAGTTACACTGCCAGCAATACCTGGCACGGCTAGTTTGAAGTTGCCAGGGATTTACAGGCAGAAGCAGCAGAGGCTGCAGGCCATGTGCCTGCACTGCTGCTGTAAGGAAGAGTGTGATGCAGCAGCTGAGCATGGCTGGGGCCTCAAAGCACTGCTTGCTGCTGCTGCCCAATCCCCCCTGCCCCCAGGGAGTGAGATCCGGTCCTCTGGAGGTGAAGCACAAAACCACAGCGCTGAATTGCAGGTGCTGGATGGATGCACGGCTGTGCTTCAACAGCCCAGGCAGGTGCTCAGGAGCTCTGCTTTTCATGGAAACTGAAATAATGAAGTGCCTTAATATTTATCTGCTACCAAAGAGATACAAAGTGTTGCCTATAACTTGGCACTAATTACAATCTAAAAATGTGCCATTATAAAAGACACAGTTCCAGTATATTAAATACGATATGCTTCAAACACCACCATCAGATAAAACACACAGAATTGTGCGTTCAATCTTCTGAAAAGTTTTGTACAAAATTAAATTCTGTAATACCTATTGTCTTGCTTTTCAGCACATAGCAGCAATAACAACCATAATATGTGGTGTTTCCAGGTAATTCATTACCAATTGGGGTCCTTTCAGTAAGATGCAAAGCAGCTTCATTTCACTGTGACCATCAGACCCTAACAGCAGCTTGGTGATTTATTATTTTCATTTGTAACTCCATATTTTCTGCCATGTGCTTTCAATAACAAGTTTCTCCCAAGGAGTTTGAATTTCAATTGCAAATAAGAAGTTGACTGTGCTTTGGGATATATCTGTCATAACACTTACCAGTGAGACATTAGAAGGGCCATTTCCCAGCAATAACAAAGTAATAACAGATTTGCAGGATTTTTTTGCTATCTGCAGGCTACATTATCTTTATTTTAAATTGATAACAAGGGCCAGGTGGCTGTTTATAAGGGCAAGATATGAATTACAAGCATATGTTTCCAAGGCAATGTTGGCCAGTGGCTGTTCAAGCATAAATTGCTTCCTATTACCACTTTTGATAGGAGGGACACAGCACAGTTAATCTCTATGGGCACACAATATTGCAGGACACCTCTATGATTACTCTTTGCACAATTTGCAGTAAAATAGGGCAATATTCACTCTATCATGACACTACTAATTGGTATCGCAATGGGTGATTTTGTTGTGTTGTTGACCAAGGATTAGGAATCATCTCCCATACTGGTGTGTAGTATTCCCATAGAGGGCTACATGCTTAGCATGGAGGCTACAAGGAGGAATTAGAGAGTTGGTAATACGGCTGACAGGAGAGAAAAGTGATTTGATTCTTTGGAAAAAAATAGGCTTCCTCAATGATCCTAGGGGCAGCATCTCTCTAAACTTTAGTTTCTCTAGCTGTGAAACAGGTAAGGTACAGACCTTCTGGAAATCGTTATTAGGTTGTGAAGTTAGAAATAGATTATTTCTAGGTTTCTGTTTGTTTCTAAAAGGGCAAGGGAGAAGCTGATTACAGTATGGTTAAATTTTTACTAAATCTGGAGAGACAATATGGGAAGGAAGAAGGGGACAGTACTTGTACTGCCTGAAGGAAGGAAGGAAGGAAGAAGGCTGTGTCTAAAGATCTGCCATGTTATGTCAAAGGAGGAGCTGCTTTCTGCCTTTATTTTCATGTGCTCTAGTCGATTTTTTTTGTTGGGGTTTTTTTCCAAGGCATAAAAATAATGGTTCAGTCAAAATTACTTGCCTAGCAACTTGCCTACATTTCCATATAACCCAAGAGGCTGCTTTGCTGCTCTCCTGTAGTATGCTGACCATGAATCTGTAGTTTAAATCAATTGTTTCAAGTATATGAGAAAGAAAGAAAGAATCAAATATAATCTGAAAACAAAGGACAAGTAGTTCTTCTGTTAATACAGTTTTAAAGTTATAAGTTTTTGACGGGAGAGAACCATGCCTGTTTTTTTTTAAAAAAAAAAAGGTCTGAAAAACCTGGTCACCCTTTTTTCTTGAGGGTGTAGTTTGAATTTGTTTTTCCTGGAATGAAAAATAGATTGAAAGGGAAGTGGGTGTTTTTAATTGAATTGCTTGAAGGCTTTTTTCTTTTTCTTTTCTTTTTCTTTTTCTTTTTCTTTTTCTTTTTCTTTTTCTTTTTCTTTTTCTTTTTCTTTTTCTTTTTCTTTTTCTTTTTCTTTTTCTTTTTCTTTTTCTTTTTCTTTTTCTTTTTCTTTTTCTTTTTCTTTTTCTTTTTCTTTTTCTTTTTCTTTTTCTTTTTCTTTTTCTTTTTCTTTTTCTTTTTCTTTTTCTTTTTCTTTTTCTTTTTCTTTTTCTTTTTCTTTTTCTTTTTCTTTTTCTTTTTCTTTTTCTTTTTCTTTTTCTTTTTCTTTTTCTTTTTCTTTTTCTTTTTCTTTTTCTTTTTCTTTTTCTTTTTCTTTTTCTTTTTCTTTTTCTTTTTCTTTTTCTTTTTCTTTTTCTTTTTCTTTTTCTTTTTCTTTTTCTTTTTCTTTTTCTTTTTCTTTTTCTTTTTCTTTTTCTTTTTCTTTTTCTTTTTCTTTTTCTTTTTCTTTTTCTTTTTCTTTTTCTTTTTCTTTTTCTTTTTCTTTTTCTTTTTCTTTTTCTTTTTCTTTTTCTTTTTCTTTTTCTTTTTCTTTTTCTTTTTCTTTTTCTTTTTCTTTTTCTTTTTCTTTTTCTTTTTCTTTTTCTTTTTCTTTTTTGTCTTATGTTTACATGTTCTGTACTTTGTAAGAACCAGGCTATGCAAGGGCTGTTCAGTACAGTCTGGTGGAGCCAGCTTTTTGAAATCCACTACTCCAAGCTCTGTTCCCCATCTCTGCTGTCCTCTCTTTAGGAACCTCATCATCCATATTCAGCATATGGATGCTGCATCCGTATGCAGCATATGGATGCTGCATCCATATGCAGCATCTCTCTGGTCCCTCTTCTCCGCCATCCACCTGCTTACACTTAAACCTAGAAACCTCTGCCCTGGGATCCATTCCCCAAATTAAGTGTATTATTAAGCTGATAGCATGTAACTGATACTGTGTTTGTTCATAAATATAAATATGTCTCATCAGCAGTTACATTCTTTCTGTAAGATGCTTACCCTCAAGTTAAAGTGGTGTAAGTCTAGAGTACACACACTATACAAAGCACTAATACAAATCTTTAAGTCCTACCCACAGCAGAACTTGTATTCTTTCATTATTAGCAATGTAGTAAGGTACCATACTCTCTACATTTTTCATCCTAGTCCTGTAGTAAGGTACCATACTCTCTACATTTTTCATCCTAGTCCTGCGTCAAGGCACTGTGAACTAGCATTGAAATGACTTTATCAGTGTTTCTTATTTTCCAAAGGCAGAGGGCTTGTTGACCTTCCCATGTCTATTGTTTGGATTTTTCTCAATAAAATTAAACCACAGGTGGGGAGGAGGCAACACTTTACCCATTGGATTGTATCATTACTTAATAGGTGACATGTTTAGTTCCCTGTATTTCTGGTGAGGGTTTAAACTGATGCTAACGAGCATTCTTAAAATAGACTATAGGTACCTAAGGCTTGGTGATTTTAAATCTGTAGCATCAGAGCAGATAGATTACAGTGGAAATACTAGACAAATATGAAAAATGAATGTTGTTTTGAACAAGGTAAAGATGGAGAATTGACCACACCTGCTTACCACACAGATGCTGTGCCAAGGGCAAGCTCAGAGAGCTGGTATCAGAGAATTGCAGCACAGTGACACATTTAAGATTAATGTCTCACAGATTGCTAAAATAAACTAGTGTGGTTGTACAGCACTGCATTTTATGTGAAAGAGTGCAGCATAGCTTTATTCAGATTGGAATATGATAAGGTTGTTAGGAATCAGCTCATTTCAAAACAGTGTACTGAGAAAATGGAGAGTTCATTTTGTTTTCTTAAAATTAGAGGTTTGAAGGCTATATAAAATGGTTCTAGTTTTGAAACCACCTTGGCAGTTGTCTTCAAATTACTTTTTTGAGGGTGGTGTGCATGGCTGCTATATAAAGAAGCAGTCTTTCTGGGTACACAGCATCTTTGAAAATCAGTTTCCTTTTTTTCCAAGTTCTCCTTTGCTAATAGTTGAGTAGGCCATTGTGCAGTTTGGATTTAATTAGCTGGCGTTAACAACACAGCGTATTTAATTCATTAGGGCACATCAGAAGGAATCTGACTGTGCTACTTAATGACAGAAAGAAGGATGCAGTGTCTGGGGCCCACTGAAACCATTATAGTTTCCTGGCTGGGTTTTGTGGGTGCTACCCAGCTAAAGATCTCTAGCCATTGCCACACAGGTTTATGTGTAGATTTCAGAATACCAAACCTCAGGGGTGCCAGGTTGCAGAAAAAATATTTACTTACTTTCTTCCTTATTCTAGTGTATTTGTTTTCCCTAATTCTCTGCCACATAGCTAAGGAAAGTAAATCTAATGACTAAGTAACCTCTCACTTTGGATTATGTTTTAGATTTCTTATCAGTTTCCATTGTGCAAGTATACTCTGACTCATGGGAGAACTGCTATCTAATGTACGTCTCTATGAAAACTTTGGCAAAAGATAAAATTTTATATAAAGCTTTTCTATATCTTAAGCCATTATAAACCATATTTTTCTCATACCGTGCTTTTCTGAATGGACAAGAGTGTATGTAGCTGGTGGGGCTTTACTGATTACCCTGATTAATGTTTTCATTTGTGTATTTTTTTTTTTCAAGCATAAACTGTGTTAGGTGGAAGAAATATTACAAATCTGCAAAGATTGATCATGTTGTTCATGTATTAAATTTGCACATATGTGTGTGGGGAGGATGTAGATGGTCAGTGATACCACAGAACAGTATTAACCATTACAACTGTTGCAGAGTTGCCTAGAAACTGGATTGATAGGAGACTGTGTTCTGTTCAGTTACATTCCCAAGAACGCGGTCACCTAATTATATTACATATTACTTCCCTAAATCTGGATCCATTAAGTTCCATCTCATCTTGCAACTGCAGAAATTTCTTAAAGCTGTAGGTATGCCAGAGTTCTGCTGCCATTCAGAATTACCCATGTCTTGACTGTGCTGAGTTGCCTGGTGCCTGTGCTGTTCCCAAATTACAGCAGGATGCAGAAACAAGCTATTTTACCTATTGGGTACTAGATAATCTGCATCGTTTATACTTCACACCAGTTATTTTCGTCTACCTCATTTGGACTACAGAAGGAAATAGTTTCAACTGGTGGGCTTAGAGGTTTTGTAAAGTACTAACCTGCATTCAGAGCTCTGCAGCACATCAGGTAGTAGGACTTGAAGATAGGTTGCTTATAACATATTTCTGAGTGTTTTTTGGTTTTGGGGGTTTTTTTTGTGATGGAGGATAGACCATGCTGAGCACTTTTAACTGCAGGACAAGGCTCACAGTTGTGAAGGGAAGTATATTTAAGTGACTAAGTTATTTCCAAAGAGGATCTTAAGCATATTTCCTCCTTTGGTATTTTCTCTTAGCTAGATCACACAGTTGACATTAGACATCTTTTTATTTGTTGAACAAGGAGCCTAAAGATATTAGCTTGCAGCTGTGAATTTTGCTGGGTAGAAAGGCACCATTGTTAGGGATCATGACAAAACTTAAATAGTTTTAGCAAAATGCAAATGAAAAGCAGAAACCATTCTACCCTTAATGTACCACAGTGTAAACTGGCAAAATGGAAAAGCTGTAAAGCAGAGATATTTCTGTCTTACAGGTGAGGGACTGATGTGTTGGCTTGTGTTTATAAAATAAACTTGGACCTAGCTGAGGTTTATAAAATAAACCTCAGCTACGACCAAACCTGAACGTCCACACAGTAGAAGGCATCAGAACCAGAAGTTACTCATGAGATCTCAGTCTTCATTGCTGGGAAACCAGAGGACCAAAGCCTCTGGTTCCTTTTTTACTTGAAAACGTTGTCCATTTCAGGATTTTGTGCATGTATACAGATTTTTCCTGTATCCGTCTCTGAACAAGTGAGGATCAGCTGCAATCTACATTCAAAAGAGACCAGATGCTCACAGAAACATTGGGAGTACACACAGCTAGAAAATGATATTAAATACATAAAATACATAGATGGGAAGCAAAGTTTAGAATTCTGATTATAAGATCAGACCCTGTCTGATTAGGCTTCCCTAATTAATAAGAGAACTACAAAAGCCACAGGTGGTCATGTGCCCTTTTTTCTTTTTTAAAACAAGAAAAATTGTTACAGTATCACTTAGAATTACCAAAAATTTCTTTAAATTTTTATACATTTTGTATGTGCCTACAAATCTGGAGTTATCTGTTAGTTCTAGATTGATTTTTCTCCAACTTTGGCTTTCTAGTCTTATAAAAGAAAAAGAAATTTCTCAACCCTTAAAATTATTCTCAGTATTTGCACAACAAATATGTAAGTAAAAGTAAAAAGGCTTATTTGTGCCCTCATTATCCAGTCTCCACTTCAGTGGTGTCATTTAACAAACATGACACTATATAAAGGGGACTTGTGCAAACTGCTCTTTCATTTTGCTTTGAATCGGAGGGGTAAGTTGAATTTCCTTCTAATAAATTACGGGGAACTTCAGCTAGAAAGCAAAACTGTTCCTTTTAATTTCTGGGGTCATATTTACATTTTAAAATTAAATTTTCCTTTATTAGTATTTTTTTACTTTGCTTATACTAGCAATTTTGCTAGATGAGGAGATGCCTGAAGGACACCAGTTTGTAATGACTGATGAAGGTCATTAAAACCAGATTAAAACTGCAGATATGGGGTTTTTTTCCATTTTGCTGTATAACTGATTAGGACTCTGACTCTGTAACATAATCCAATAACAAGCTGGATGCAATTGTCCATTTAAATGTAATTCCCTGAATGATCAGCACCAGATGAAGAGTACCTGTTGTAATTGTATTTCCTTATCTCAGGGACATAAGGATTCCTAGCCACCTAGGGTAGGTTTCTATTAGAGACTTTAATAATCTGTTCTCTGAGCCATTGGCCAGCATTATCAGAGTTGTCTGCTAGCCTTCAATGCAGTAAAGGGTAAACAAGTTGAAACATTTCAGATTTGACACACAAAACTCAACATTACTTTTAATACAGCATGTGTGTTCTCAGGTGGGTTTGAAATTTCCATTCATTAAAGTGGAAATTCTTGACCATGAGTACCAGACGCTGCTGTTAAACAGATTCTATATGTAGTGAAATGCTGAAATTTATGACATAATTGAATATTTTTATGTTCAAGGGTATATCCCACTGAATTAATTTTGATGAAAAAACAAAGGTTTTTTTCTAAAAAAAATGAACTTTGCCCTTAAAAATAGTTTGTATTACTGCAGATGTAGAATAATGTCAAAAGCTTTCTATGATAGTCAGTCTGGAAGATGTAAAATATACTTCCTTTTTTTTAAAAGCTTAGTCCAGTTTTAGTTTATCCATTTAATAAATGGTAATAATAAGCTGATATTTTGATTCTGCTTGGCATATATGCTTTGAAACAAATTCCTTGTTTTAACTGATGAACCCAGGTATTAATCTTGCAACATTCAAGCCAATTGATTTTATTCCCAACTTTAAGTAAATGAAGCTGGATTTAGAAAATGATATGCCAATTCTGAACTTTAAGGATGGAAGTTAAGAGAGTTTAGTACATGATCCTCTCTAATTTGTGCCAAGAGAAAAGTAAAGTCATGAGTATTATGTTTTGAATGAGAGTTAACTGATCTCAGGGTGATCTCACTAGAAAGAGATCTGTCATTTTGAACCTTTCTTTAGCTCTCATTATTTTAAATGAATGGTACCAATAACAAGATATCTCCATGCCATAGCATCCTATAGTCCATTATTTCAGATTTTATAACTGCACAACGTTACCAGTGCTGCATACCCACTAGCTGCATTGTAAAACCATGACATATAGTTTCAGAGTGCTTTTTAGTTATATCTTGGTACTGAGATTGTAACGCTACTTAACATTGCATCGCAAAAGATAAAACAAGATGAATAGGCCTGTTGCCAACCAGCAAAACTGCATTTTCTTCTTCTGATTTTTTTAAGCTTGTATAATTTTGTTCAAAACAAGATACAAATGTCAATTGAGCTATAAAATTTAGCCCATGTATAAAACACTATCAGTCTGCTTATTTCAAATAAATGTGCTTAAATAGAACTACACTAAAAGAAATTGGTAACTAGCTCCAAACCATCACAACAACCACTGTAACAGATTGTGCCTTTCAGGTTGATGGCATATGCATCTATGTCTCATTGACTGATTATAGCCCTTACAGAAAACTAATGACTGAAGTGTGATCAGTTACATCTGAGCCCATCATTTCTCAAGGAGTAATCCAACAAATAGTCAGTGATAGCAAAAAGGATGATTTCTCTTCACTACTCCCAAGAGTGTAGTTGACATTCTGTAATGAGCATACCAATCTGTATCTGTATAGAAACACTTTTCTGTATAAGCCAGGCAATGGTAGCAAAATAAATCTGGGAAATCTCTTATACTTAAACCATAAACAAGGATATAAAGTAAATTTGGGGGGGGAAGGGAAGAAAAGTGTGCTCAATTATATAAACCAATGCCTACAATTTCTTACAGAATCATTACCTGAAAAATATGTGGGTTTTCTTGCAGCTGGCCTGAGGAATCATGTTGTTTTACTCATCCTACATGCTCACAGCACTAGCTGCTTTGCTAGTGACTTGCCATGCACTGCAGAAACTTCCAGGAACTCCCAGGCTACCTAGTGTCCCTGGACTGCCTGGAAGAGATGGTCTGAAAGGGCAGTCACGTCTACCAGGTAAGTAAACTTCCCTTTTTCACAACAAATCCTTGTCATGAAGGCTGCATTAATAAAGAGAGTTAACACAGAAAGACATGTGCCCTCAAGGAGGCAGCTGCACTAAGCAGAGGAGGGAAAACTGAATGGCGGAAATAGTTGTTTATTTTTTTTCTAAAAAATAGGCCTCCTGTTTTTTCCGTGATAAGAAGGGAAATGAACAGGTTGTCAATATTTAAATTTTCTTTCTATGTAGAAATGTTTTCTGCAGGTCCATTACCAAGGCTAAAGCACTATCAAAATTTGTCATAGATCTAACATGTTTCAGATTGAGATTAAGTTCTATTTTTTAAATTCCCAGAATATGCTTTCCAGCTAATCCAGAATATGCATTAGCTGGAAAGAAAATTATGCTTCTGTTTTCCAGGTCTCCTAGGACCCTCTAGAAGCCTGATGGGGTCCCCTGGAAGAAATAGTCTTCCTTGGCTGCAAGGTGAGAAAGGAGAAAAAGGGGATACTAGACTACCATGTGAAAAAGGCTGATGTCCTTGTAATGTTCTGTCAGTCAAACGGACTCTCTTTATTGGGTCAAATATGTTGGTTTTTACCAACTGTGACGTACAGTAAGAGTTGCAGGCTGCCCAGGGAGGTTGGGGAGTCTCAGTCTCTGGAGACATTCAAGACCCGACTGGACACCTTCCTGTGTGACCTCATTTAGGTTCCTGCTCCAGCAGGGGGATTGGACTAGCTGATCCTTCGAGGTCCCTTCCAACCCCCAACATTCTGTGATTCTGTGATTGTAGCATTGCAACTCAGAGAGAGAGAGATGCAGGAGGGATATTTTTTGCTTCTACATTCCCATTTGTTTTAGTTGTTAAAAATGGGAGCACACTAGTAACTTTATTCTACATGCAGGACCTTTGTTAACCATGGAAATTTGTAATAAAAAAAAAACTATCTACCTTTACATTGAGTTCCCTTTTTTAGCAAGCAGTGCCGGATGGACTGTATTTCACACAATTTATGCAGAAACTTTCCTATGCCAGTGTTTATGGTTTCCATTAAAATAAGATCCTGCTGTGAAAACACAAAATATCCACCCAGCAGACTAAAAAGAAACAGTATGGTGCCACAGGAACTGTTTCCTCCCCAAAGTCTCCCTTGTGCCTGTTCACTAATGATTATTAGAATGCAGTAAATTCTCTTTGGTAAATCCACTTTCACAGACACATGAAACATAAGGCTTCAACCTAGAAAAAATATTTTCTTCTCTGCAGAGGGAAATTACCAGCATTTCAAAGGTTTGGAGGTTTTTGTTTGCTTTAATATAGATTAACAAAAGTGTAAAAAAATACTGAGAAAATATTTATTTTATGCCAGATTATTTTTTTTAACAAACAAACATTGTGTACTAGTTAGTTTTATCCAAAGAATCGTTCCTATTAGCAAAGCCTAGTTTTTCTTGATTGTATAACATTTTTTTTTAATCTATGTAGGTCTACTTGAGTCTCTGGACGCTCAACTTGTTTTATTGAATTTGAAACACCGACTTTCCCGACTTGAAGGAGGTAATTTTTCACATTTTTACATTTTAAGCTCACAATCAGTTTTCAGTGAAACAGGCAAAATCAGTACTAGAATCATGACTTGCAGGAAAGAAATCGCACTTAAAAATGGTACTACATCCCAAAACTCATCCAAAGCAGGGGAAATCAGGACTAATTTTCCCTGCAGAAGCAGATTTTTCTCAGGAACACTAATGTGCATCTATTCAAATTTGATTAAAAAAAATATTCCAAATGATGTTGCACTTCCCACATGGATTCATAGGAACTCCTCAGCCTTATGCCAAATTGCTAGCATTTTTATCTATCAGCAACCAGATTAAAGGTGGTAAATAATTTTGTACTGAGAAGGAATTCACAAAAATTATAATTTCTCTGTTTCACTTGCTCAAATTTGAAGCAAATTGATCCTTTTTAGAGACTACACACAATATAATAGAGCTGATAGTATGTGTAGCAAATGTTAGTGGTGCATCCTTGTCTTGGAGAAGACTATGACAGATCATCACAAGCAGCATAACAAAATACTTAGTGAACAACTAGTGAATTGGTAAAATTTTGAAGATCTTTATTTCTCTTCATCCTTTACTCTCATTCTTGTTGTCTATTAACTCCTCTGTTCCTCTTACCACTTTTAATTTTCTCTTAATTTCTTGATTTCTCTTTATTTCTTTCTCATCAATATGCCATAGCAAATTTAAAGAGCTGACTTGGCTTTTTCTTTTCATGTTTTAGTACTTGCTTTGAATGGGAAAATAAAAGAAGTAGGAGAGAAAATATTTGCCAGCAATGGGAAGGAAGTTGATTTTGCATCTGCACTGGAATCCTGTGAAGAGGCCGGAGGGACTCTTGCAGCTCCCACAAACGAGGAGGAGAATAAAGCTATTTTGAGTATTGTGAAACAGTATAACCGATACGCTTATTTGGGCATTAAAGAGGGTGAGACTTCAGATCGGTTTGAGTATATAAATGGCAAACCTCTGAATTATACTAACTGGCACCAATACGAGCCTAATGGCAAAGGAACAGAAAAATGTGTAGAAATATACACTGATGGAAGATGGAATGACAAAAAATGCAATCAGTATCGCCTCACGATCTGTGAATTTTAAAGAACAGCCTTTCAGCTGCCTCAGAGTAGGGAGACAATGAAATATTCTGTCTCTCATGTTAGGCAATTTCTACAATTATTCTATGTCAGAAAATCTAGACTTAATCATACTATGGTATTTTTTAGCCTTAAGAAAATGTCAAATGTGGTGATGATTACCTTAATTAAAATGTACCAAATCTGATGTGTTTGTCTCTTTTGGAGGGTTGGGAATTGCTCATAAGTAATTTTTCATTGCTGACTGTCTCTGTGCACTGTGCCTTTGTGAAGTTTAGAGAAAAATTCCAAGGTTTGACTTGGGATATTGGAAAAGTCTGAAATTAAAATTGCCCATGGCTTCATAGTGGAAGCATTTCCAAGTATTTAATAGTTTCTACCTTAAAACTGATGAACAGAGGCTGGCTTCACTGGATCAATTCTTGGCTCAGGTTTTGTATGTCTCTTTGAATTATAGGGCTTGTATTATGTCATATTGAAGCATGCACTGCTTCATTCAGCATCCATATTTAACTTCTGCTTTTTAAAAATATTAACAGTAGCATTTACAACTAGTTGTCTTCATTTCAGAAGTTACTCTGTATAAAAAACTAAGATAAACATTGCATTAGATCCCTGTAGATGTAGAAATCAGTGTATAAAATACTAAAGTATGCATTTTGTTGCTAAAGCATCACACTCTCTCATAAAACTATGACCATTGCAGTATTAGAAGGCCACTTGTCCTCTCCCACACCACAGAACAACCACATACTATTTTGGGGGAGCAGGTAAGATTGGAAGTTCAATCAACTGAAACACAAGCTGTTTCTCTGCTGATGTCATGCCAAGCAACCACAGTCAGATCATGACTCAAATCCACTAGGATCAAGAAGTGTCTTTTCACAAAAGTATTTTCACTGTTTCTCAGTTTGAGTAGCTGTTGAGCAGTGGGAACTTAGTAAAGTACCATGAGTAGCAAATTCTCACACATTTACCTTTCAGGGAGGAAGTCCTGTATTCATCCATTATCATTTTAACACCACCTAAGGGAAAAAAAATGAAGCACTGGAGTTAAACACATACATAAACACTTTTACTTCATCTTCTCCCCTATATTTGACTCTATGCAGGGAGCCCACAGGAACCTGGACATAAGTCTAAGCAGTGTTGGCCCTTGTTCCTAGCCTGCATTAAGGAAGAGATGGAATCTGTTCACAGGGTCATTTCAAGCCCCACCAAGTTGGAAAGGTTTAGCATTAACATCTTCAGATGCAGAAGACAAAGGGATACTCCTGGCAGTGGAGGATTCATGTCCAGCACTGCGTACAGCACTCCAGCTGATCTGACAATAGACAGGGACTTCAAAATGGGAAAAGCACATCCAGTACTATGTTGGATAGTTTTCAAAGTGTGAACCTGCTTTAAAAAATAGCTTTCTTTGAGACCTATAACCATGATAACATTTCGTCCAAAAATTTCAAATGGGAAGGGAATAGAACATGCCATGACAAAAAGTGTCTCTCAGGTTACTTTGAGAAATAAATAAGGCTAAACTAATACCTTTTAATTTTCCTAGGCTTAGGTTTGACCAGCTGCACTAGATCTGCTACAGAGTTGAAGGTTTACTTAAAACTACTCCTACCTCTTGCATTTTAATTTTTAGTATTTTAATGAGTAAACCTCATTAGCAAGTTTTTAGTCTTTTGACCACACAGAGTCCTTGTTAGAGCAAAATTATTACCTGACAAAAGAAGGCATAGTATTGGGGAAAGAGGAAAAAAAAAAAAAATCACTCTAATAACATGTTCTTTTATTATCTGAACCAGTCACATATTCATGTACATAGGTCTCCACCCAGTTTTGGAGTATCCTATTCCTTTACTTAATCAACAATTTATTTCCCCCACATTTGTGTTTACAAAATTACCATACAAATCTCTTGTTGAAATCATTAATGTGTAAAATCTTACAAATGGCTTAATACAGTATATCACCTACCTCTAAAAGGATTTAGACTTCAAGACACTTGGATGGTTTTTTATCTAGTTAAGAAAAATAAGATTATTTTTTCAGTCAAAAGATAATTCTTATTAAATCAATAAGCAAAGCATGTAAGCGAGTTTTCAGTTTCTTTCTGCTTAAGCCATTACTATTAGAAAAAAACTACACACATGCTGCTTAAAAAGAAAACGTCCTCAGATCCAGTCAAAAAACAGTTAGGCAGCACTTTCTGCTCTATGGTTCACACTGAGATCTGTAACATTTCAGGTAATTGAACTAAATTCCTCAGTTATTTTCATGAAATATCTCTATATAACATTGTTCTTAGACCATACTCAGCTCTTCTCTTGCTATGCTCTAGCCTTCCCCTTGTATCATTCTGAAGCAGCCCTCCTTGTTTTGTGTCCAAAGTCTTGACAATATCTCATATATAAAACTGAAGATAGCAAGGAGACATCTGCCTTCTTTATAAAAAACTATGTCTGCATTCTTTTGCATGGGCTTTTATCTCCTAACTTTGATGAACTTCAGAGGGGGTAGGGGGGGAAAGTCCAGTGTCAACCATTATGTGTGGAAAAATTCCCTAATAAAAGCTATATTCTATAAACAGCCTTGGAATGCATTTGTATCTCATGGGATTCATATGTGGTAATTAAAATCCTGATGAAGGTACATACTCAGTAGAATGTTACTTGATTATTCTTTGCAGTTTCACAGAGGAACAGGAAAGTATTCAGAAATCCTTATTTTGTTCTTTTAGATGGTTTGTGTGTGTGTGTGTGTGTGTGTGTATAACCCTATCTATTTAAACCCTCAAATGCTGTTTAAAATACTTATAAGCATTTCAGTCTATTTTTTGTGAAAGATCCAAATTCTGCATTTATGTATTAATGATTTCTTTTTTTAAATGGGCAGAAAGGTCAGGTACAAGAAGAAACAGAATAAATTGTTCCTTTGTTCTGTTATTATAAGATAAATAATTTGATAAAATCTTTCCTTAAAAATGCAATGAGCAAAAATAATCCCTGTTGTATAGTGACCAGACCAGGAAAAATCCAAGTTAGTCTTTTTTTCTGAGTTGTTACAGAAAAAGTATCTAACAGTAAGATCTTTAATTCAGAAAATAACTTCTCAAATGCTATAAAATTAATATTTTGCATATTAATAATTCAAATTATTAATTTTGACAATTTATATCTTAGTACAAGTTAAAAGGTCATAAAAATTTGGTCCCTTTTGGAGCAAATGGATTGCATGTCATATAAGAGAAATTTAATATAATTGTTATTACAGTATATTTAAGAATGGGAGTTTTGTCTGGCCATAAAATGATGGATATTGATTTCAGAGATAAATCTCTGTGGTCTAGACTGATATCCTCTTTTATAAATGTATGATTTAATTAAGTGTTCTAGCTTAGAAATACTATTAGCAATCTTGAACACTCAAAAACCTCTCCCCGGCTCCTGTCAATCTCTACCATATGTGAAGTAATTAACTTTTGATTACAGCAAATAAGTACTTTTCTGTGGCTTCCTGATTTTTGTAGAAATTTTATTTAAACAAAATCACACAATTCTTGGGAAAATTAAGTTCAAATTCAACCTTATGTGAACACAGTAACTGGCAGGATGTCACACAGGCTGGCAGGGTTACCTCAGCTAGTATAAATTGTGACCAGTGCCTCC